>NC_039364.1:135937200-136090088 GCF_003573695.1 Papaver somniferum
TGTCTAGAAGACAAAAAGGCCGACTGAAAAGGAGAAATCATTATCTCCAAGTGAATTTTCAATCTATTTGCTAAAATTTTAGAATGGATTTTGTAAGGCGTGTTGCTGAGTCCTATTGGTCTGAAATCACTAAGCGTTTTCGGTTGTTTTATTTTCGGAATAAAAAACAGAAAAGTTTCATTTAGTTTAGGGTTGATTGTTTTTTAAAGAAAGTCGTTTTGAATAATTGCCACTATTTGTCTCCCTACTAAAGACGAATTATATTTGAAAAAACTCACCGGGAAGCCATCTGGCCCTGGTGATTTGTTAGATTTCATAGATTTTCACTACCATCCAAACTTCTTCTGAACTTGGGACCCGTAATAAGTCTGCGTTATCCTGCTCAGAAATGACTTTCGGAATGAGATTCATAAGTTCCTGATTACGAGCCGTAGGAGAGACAATAAAAAGATTTTAAAAATGTGTTTTCAGTTCCTCAGCAATTTGCGTTTTTTGTTTTAAAATTTCCCCATTTTGATCCAAAATACGATTGATCTGATTCCATTTTCGTCTATTTAAAGTTTTGATGTGAAAATAATTAGTATTTCCTCTCAACAAGATTAACAAAATTATCTCTTGACAATTGTTTGGCAATTTCCTCTTGCGTGTCATATAGGTTTTCTAGCTCTAAAAGTTTCTGATTTAGAATAAACTGTTTATTATGGTCGCTTGTAGATGACTGAATTTTGTCAATAATTTTTAGCAGCCTTTTGATTTTCTTTTCAGGAACTCCGAAAACATTTTTGCGCCAACAGGTCAGGTTTTCTCCTAAGGTTTTGTTTGAGGATGAAAATGGTTCCTGCTGGTTTTGGTAAATTCGTGTTTGTGGATGAGAAACGAGTCTAAACCATAAACAATGTACTGCACGGGAGTACTTTTAATTAGAGAGATCAATCTGTACAATCCTGTCCTAAACCAAGAAATGGTCGTTCCAGGCTTGCTTCGGTCACAAAATGAAGGAGAAGGGTTGGTCTTAGGGAGGGAAGCGAAGAAAGTGTTGAGACCAGAATCATTGATCCTGAAGGTGTGGTTGCTTATGACTTGTATCAGAAAGTAAAACTGGCTAGCAGAATGAAAAGCTACCAAGTGATTTCTGGATACTATGTTGTTCTTCGACCAAAACTTGTTGTCTGGTGGAAATAGGTGAAACCTATTTATACAAGTCGTAATAAAACATACCCTGGTCTCGAGGAAGTGGAAACGATTGAGTGGTGGAAGAGTGGAGTAACGTGTAACATCAGGACTTATGCTTCCATAATGAAGGATCCGTTTACACCATTACTTCTTGCCATTACTAACCTCCCCGCTTTATGACACTTTCTTGTAACGGGCGTATTGCACGCCGCACACTGTAAACCGCCAGACCAATCCCTGATGAGTATTCCCCAGTTTGTAACATGTTTGATGTCTCGAGTGTTTTTGTGGAAAACATGTAGCACTTTGCTACGTGTGGCAAGTTTAAATCAAGAGTCTTGCCGCAGGAAAATAACATGTGATGATATTAGGCTCGTCTCGGCTGGTCGCCTAAAACTTGCCACAAGCCTGTCAGTTCGGTGGCGAACTTTAATGGCTGAGATCGCATCTCATGAGGAAGGGTAGTCGTTGATTATGGCTACCTTGTGTTGGCGCCTGATAATAGCGGCAGTGGCGTTTTGGTGTATGCCAGTCGCGATGTGGCATGGCTGGCATGACTCGTGCATGCCAGTGGCACGGTGGTGCAAGTGGCGCATTTTTATCCATGGCCACTAGATTCAGGAGGCTGGTCCCCTAAAACTTGCAACAAGCCTGCCAGCTCGGTGGCAAACTTGGGTGGCTGAGATCGCATATCATGAGGAAGGGTAGCCGTTGATTGTGGCTACCCTATGTTGGTGCCTGATAATGGTACGGTGGCGCCTTTAGCGCACGCCAGTGTTATTGCGGCATGGCTGGCATAGTTCGTGCATGCCAATGGCGTGGTGGAATGGCTAGCGTAATTTTTGCATGCCAGCGGTACAATGGTGCAAGTGGCGCCTGGCGTAGCCGTGGCCACTAGACTTAGGTGGCTGGTCTCCTAAAAGTTGCCACGAGTCTGTCAGTTCGGTGGCAAACTTGGATGGATGAGATTGCATCTCATGAGAAGGGGTAGCCATTGATCATGGCTACCTTCTGTTGGCACCTGATAGTGGCACAATGGCGCTTTTAATGCATGCCATCGGCATTGCGGCATGGCTGGCATAGTTCGTGCATTCTAGTGGCACGGTGGAATGGCTGGCATAGTTTGTGCATGCCAGTGACATGATGGTGTAAGTGGCGCCTGGCGTAGCCATGGTCACTGAAATTTTGTCACGTTGATGTTAGACTCAAACGTAGTGTGGTAACATCAGTTTCAATGGCCACATTGATCCCCATGTTCTGTGGAACATTGTTTGGATCGGTTGGCGCGACAACTTTGCCTAAATTAGGGTTTGGCGTGTCAAAGCCCTAATTAGCATATATAGCATGTGCGCTTGGCATGCCGTTTGGCATGTGCGCCTGACATGCTTGTTTTGGCATGTTTGGCATGCCGTTAGCATGTTGGCGTGGTTTTGGAAAGCCAACTTAGTATGGCGACCTCTTGACACAATTTCCACCTTTTTTAAGGCTGTGGCAGGTTTAGAGCAACCTGATTGGTCAATGAAAATAGGGGGTCGGCCAAGCATGGGCATGGCTACCCTTTTGGTGGGCGTGGCAGGTTTAATGCGACCTGATTGGCCGATGGGAATAGGGTCGGCAAGTGTGGGACCATCCACAACTCCTAGGAGTGTGGCAGGTTTAGAACGACCTGATTGGTCAACAAAGGAGTAAGGGCCGGTTGGGTAGCGTGGGACGTGGCCAAGTGGCATCGGCTGGCCTGTTGCATGGCCACGCTTCCTTTCATTGTTGTTCCTTATCTGTGGCTCCGTTACTCTTTGCTTTCAAATTTTAGGCAGGACTCTGCACCTATTAATCCGTGGCAGATCAATTGCTTAGTTATTTAGGGCGTAATTTCGAACAACGAGGTCTAATATACTGCACAGGGCGCAAAAACCCTAATTTTGCAAATTAGTTAGGTTCATGAGTTTTGTGAGTTATCACAAAATTGATTAGATTCTATGTGTTGACACAAAATTCTTTATTTACATAGAGAAGCATGCTTTCTGACTGAGTATTTCGTGTAAGGACCTTAATCTTGATACTTGGAAATTCATGCTACTCTACTGCGAGTGAACACAAATCCGTCATGCCATACCAATATTAAGGGTTCTGTCGGGGAACATAACACATAAAAGGTACTCAGAAGTCTTATATGAATAAGTAATATAGACAAGCGCCGAAATTTACAGAGCATTTGGGATTGTTGCTACATGCACCAGTCTGCATAAATTTTATGTAAATATATTGAACGGCTCAATAAATATGCCAGTGAAGAGGTTGACACTCATGGCTCCGCTTCCTTACAGAGTGACGTCACATCAGATGCAAGGTTTTACGATTTTAACCCTAAGCTAAAAACCACCATCAACATTAAGTCCCCTGCTTAGCCCGTGACAGTGGCATTGTTGCGGGGTAAGCATGAGATGCTGACAGATAAGGATAAAATCGAAACATCAAGTCATGAATAGATTATCAGGAAGATTTGGCTAACCTTTGTCAGGAGGCATGAAGAATCTGTGATCCTTGCATTGGCGGCTTTGCATGAATTCGGCCTGGCCATAGGGGTTGGCGTCAGCGCTGCAACTTTGGATACTGATCAGCAGAGGTGGCACTGCAACTTGGTCCGCGGAACGGGCATTGGATGGCTAGGCCACGGAACGTACAAAGATAGCGCTTGTCTTCAGTCCGTGGAATGGCGGAAACTGGCTTCAGTTGGCGGAATGGTGGAAACTGGCTTCAGTCGTGGAATGGTGGAAACTGGCTTCAGTCCGCAGAACGGTGGAAACTGGCTTCAGCCCGTGGAATGGTGGAAACTGGCTTCAGTCCGCGGAATGGTGGAAACAACACTTGGAACTTTGGCTACCAAACAGTGAGGATGGAGTCGGCTAGGTCGCAGAATGGGCAAAGATAGCGCGGTTATGATCACGGAGTGCTGGTACCATGTAGTGTTGGTGCAGCGAGCCTTGAATACAAAGATGAGTGTTGAGGTGGTGGAGCCGTCAGCACTATAATGTATTGATGCAGTATGCATGACAACATAGTAGTGAGTGTTGAGGAATTTTGCACGTCTCAACATTAAGAGAAAGGATGTATTGAGGCAGCATGCCTGGCAACATAGTGGTGGTATTGAGGAATTTGCACGTCTCAACACTAAGAGGAAGGATGTGTTGAGGAATCATGCCTGGCAACAAAATAGTGGTGTTGAGGAATTTGCACGTCTCAACACCCAGAGGAGGGTGTGTTGAGGCAGTATGCCTGGCAACACAGTAGTGAGTGTTGAGGAATATGCACGGCTCAACACTAAGGGAAAGGATTTGTTGAGGCATCATGCCTGGCAACACAATAATGGTGTTGAGTAATTTGCACGTCTCAACACTAAGAGGAGGGTGTGTTGAGGCAGCATACCTGGCAACACAGTAGTGAGTGTTGAGGAATTTGGACGTCTCAACACTAAGAGAAAGGATGTGTTGAGGCAGCATGCCTGGAAACACATTAGTGATTGTTGAGGAATTTGCACGTCTCAACACAAAGAGGAGGATATGTTGAGGAAGCATGCCTGGAAACATAATAGTGGTGTTGAGAAATTTGCAGGTCTCAACACCAAGATGAGGGTATGTTGAGGCAGCATGCCTGACAACACAATAGTGAGTGTTGAGGAAGCATTCCTGGAAACACAATAGTGGTGTTGAGTAATTTGCTCGTCTCAACACCAAGAGGAGGGTGTGTTGAGGCAGCATGCCTGACAACATAATAGTGAGTGTTGAGGAATTTTCACGTCTCAACACTAAGAGAAAGGATATGCTGAGGCAGCATGCCTGGCAACACAATAGTGGTGTTAAGGAATTTGAACGTCTCAACACCAAGAGGAGGGTGTGTTGAGGCAGCATGCCTGGCAACACAGTAGTGAGTGTTGAGGAATTTGCATGTCTCAACACTAAGAGAAAGGATACGTTGAGGCAGCGTGCCTGGAAACACAATAGTGGTGTTGAGGAATTTGCACGTATCAACACCAAGAGGAGGGTGTCTTGAGGAAGCATGCCTGGCAACACAGTAGTGAGTGTTGAGGAATTTGAACGTCTCAACACTAAGAGAAAGGATATGTTGAGGCAGCATACCTGGAAACACAATAGTGGGTTAAGGAATTTGCACGTCTCAACACCAAGAGGAGGGTGTGTTGAGGCAGCATGCCTGGCAACACAGTAGTGAGCGTTGAGGAATTTGCACGTCTCAACACTAAGAGAAGGGTGTGTTGAGGCAGCATGCTTTGCAACACAGTAGTGAGCGTTGAGGAATTTGCACGTCTCAACACCAAGAGAAAGGATATGTTGAGACAGCATGCCTGGCAACACAGTAGTGGTGTTGAGGAATTTGCATGTCTCAACACCAAGAGGAGGGTGTGTTGAGGTAGCATGCCTGGAAACACGGTAGTGAGTGTTGAGGAATTTGCACGTCTCAACACTAAGAGAAAGGATATGTTGAGGCAGCAAGCCTGGAAACACAATAGTGGTGTTAAGGAATTTGCACGTCTCAACACCAAGAGGAGGGTGTGTTGAGGCAGCATGCCTGGCAACACAGTAGTGATTGTTGAGGAATTTGTACGTCTCAACACTAAGATATTTAAAAAAAAAATTGAATATGCCTAATAGATATAAAACATTTAGTTTAAGGATAGTTAATTAATTAACTCTGTCTCCGCAAGGCGTGTCCTTCGCGCATGATTGGGCTTTGGGTATTTTAGGCTCCCCCATGAGTGAGCAACATCAGGCGTCAGTGATGACATCAGGATGATGACGGGTTGATATACGGAAAAAAAAAGTCCCTAGGTCTTTGATGGGATGAAACAAAAGGTGTCCACAACTATGAACCTTGGATGGCTGCGATCACGATCCTTGACAGGGAGGAGTGTGGTAACTACAGGCACGAACCTTGGAAGGAAGGAGTGTGGCGGCTTCCGCACGATATTTGGCAGGAAGAAGTGGTGGCTACGACACGATCCTTGGCAGGAAGGAGGCGTTGAAGCGGCTTCGGCTCTTGGAGAGGACGTTGAAACTTATGGAGCAGAACGCTGATGCGGAGCGGCTGCCGGAGAACGTTGAAGCGGAGCGACTTCTGGAGAGAACATTGAAGCGGCTTTTGGAGAAAAACGTCGAAGCGGCTCATAGAGAAAACCACAGTGAGGGCGTTATTAACCCTTGACTTCGAAAAACGACTTGATACCATATGGCATATGGGAAGACGGCACAAATAGTGTTGGTCGGCAAGTCGTGATTTTCTCCTCATGGGAAAGAATACGTTTGTTTTGTTTGATTTTCCGTCGCAACTCTCAGAGCCTTGACGTTTACCATGTTGATGTCGGAGGCCACGTCAATCAGCGTGCTGTCAAACTCGACATCCTTCAAGTGAACAGTGGTTAGGAGTCCCCTGTTCCATCTATCAATCGTGCTTTCCAGGAGAGGTTGGGGTTTGGGAACAGCTTCCCTGTTTGGAAACAGCTGTTTTCCTGATGCAGTGCGGCTGAGGGATGCAAATATGTCTTGACGCTACACCTTGGAGAAATACAAAATCTCACATAAATGTTTCATCATATGTTAGAGCATTGCTCAGTTGAACCCACCAAGCGTTGGTATATCAAGTTTGGTTATCATATTTTAGTGAATCAAAACTCATGTTAAGAGTCGCTTGATTATGTACTAGAGTTAAACTTCGTATAGGTTAGCTTCAAAGCATTAGGATATGAGACATTACAAGTATTGCGAAGTCTTGAAGATGTGAAGAAACAAGGAGCTACAACGATAAAAATCATCCTTCCACTTGAGGTTAGTGATATTTGACTTGAACTGTTTCATTCCCTAACGTATCTTTCAAGTCGTGCATATTGAAAACATAACTGAGAAGCATATATGAACTCTAGATAGACATAGTATTAAGGAATAAAATACGAGGTTTATTGTTTGACAATTAAACTTTGTAGATAAGACATCGCCATAATCATTTGAATGCTATTGTGATTATGTATGGGTATGAGGTGAGGATTTCATCCTAGGGAACAATATTTACATGTGTTCTAAGGAAGTAAGTTCATAAACTTGTTTGTGGACCGAAAAGGAAATTGCCAGGTTTTATTGGTTTTGTTATTCATTGCATATCTTATGAACAACCAATATGTGTGACAGAGTATAACCGCTCACAACTTGTTGTGTTCTTGGTAGAACTATTCACAAAGTCCTGACTTTTGTATTGGTATAAATTTTATTAGTAAAACCAATCTTAAGTAATCACCTGTGGTGTGATCGGATTATGTCTGCCTTGGGGAAAGGGAACCGATCCTAGTAAGGGAAAGGGAACCGATCCTTGTAAGGGGTGCAGTACATCAAGGGGAACCGATCCTAGTATGGGGTGCAGCAAGGTTTATAGAAGAAAGGGGAACCGGTCCTATGGACATGTGCAACACATATAAGTTAGATACCATATATATATGGGGAACCGATCCTAGTACCCAGTCAACCGAATCTTTGGGAAGCTAATGTGACTATGCGTAGTACTCACATGGAAGAAGAACCGAAGCTTGTTTTGGTAGAATCGTAAACCCATGATTGTGATTGAATGTTGGTTTGATCAATTACATAGTTCTTGAAAGTCAGATGAACCAATTCTAAACTAGTTTGGAAGTGTGGAAAATCGGTTTCAAGGTTGTAAATGTGAAAGAAAACTTACAAAGTAAAGATGTCGTCAAACTTTGAACACGTGCTGTGAATGTTTATTTCTATAATTGCTCAAAGATATTCCTTAACGGCTAAGGGAAGAGAATCCCAGGATCGAAACAAAGTTAAGAAACTTTTAATTAAGGTTATTAATTTCACTTTGTAGGGAAACTACAGAATTAGTAATGTGCATTTACTAATTAGATTTTCTGAGAGATTTCGATTGTTATTTTTGGACAGAGCATTTCCAGAAATTATGGAAATCGAATTTGTGCTTAATGAATATCTTGAGAATATTTTCGGTTTTGGAAATTCCTTGGTGTCCAAACTTCGTTGTCTATAAATACACGAAGTTTGCCTTTCTAGCAAACTAATCCTTCGTAACAACAAACTTCCTCTTTTGTCTTTGTTACTGGTGTAACCGCCTATCGGAGAGGAGAGTAAACTAATTAGGTGAAATCTCTTACGGCCGCTCGTTTTAAAGTCTTCTTTGGGATTGAGAAGCTCTAGCACGACCTGTTGGTGGGAAACTAGATAATTGCGGTTTATCTTTGTTTTCGATTGATTTGATTGACTAACGGTGGTTGAAATATGATTGCACCTAGTATGTTTATTCTTGAGAATCTTCTCTTCTGATACAATATTCACTCAAACTAGTTCAGAGTTTCGATAGGGATCTTTAGACTGTTGTTAGTTCTAAAGATGATCTTGTGATAATCCATTGTTAACAGACTCCGTTCTGTGCGTGATTGATCACAAGAGATTCAAGTGATTGTGTGCAGGTTTTTATTGAAGATTTAAGAAGATTTGAAGACAAAGAAGATATTGAAGATCTGACTTGGGTTTTATAATCTTTGGTGTGCACAATACTTGTTTGGGTAAAAGAGGATCCAATTAATAATCGGTTTATCCTTGTGGTAGATTGGATTGATTAATTGAGTAGATCGGCATCAACAAGGTTCTTCGGATTAAAGGTGTTGTTGGCTTAATCTTAATCGATTACCTTTGGGTGATTGAACATAAGATAGATCTAGACCCGACGAAGGAGTTTATGTTATAATAAACGGAAGAGCCTTTGTCGGACTCATATCACTTGGTTGAATAGAGTTGATACCAAACAGATTTCTTGTTCCTTTACTGTTTGGAATACGAACCAAAGGGATTGTTCCAAGTACGTGACTTATTCATAAGTCGGAGGCATGGGAATACTAACGGAACTAGGTGAACTATAGGGTTAGTTACTTGGTCTCAACTATACGAAGTTAAGTGTAATTTTGTGTAGCGGCTTAATCCTGAGAGTATTCAATTCTGGACTAGGTCCCGAGGTTTTTCTTCATTTCGGGTTTCCTCGTTAACAAAATCTTGCTGTGTCATTTACTTTTATTTTTCGCATTATAATTGTTTTATTATAATTAAATTAAATTACACAAACGTTAATTCATATACTTGATAAGCAATCCTATTGTATTTGGTTAAGTCCGTACCTTTATATCAAGTAAACATACTTCGTTGTTGTATTATCTCGATCGCGTATCCATAGACGATCATCCAAAGTGTGAACCGATTAGTTGTATTGTCTCGACTCTGTCCATAGACAATCATTTTAGGAGAAAGGACTAATAGTAGGAAAAGTTTTAGCTTGAGGTATATTTGGGTACCCTCGCCTTTTCAATTGGTATCAGAGCAGGCAAACACGAAAAGATCTAACTGTTGGAGCACTGATCGGTCAAACTCGCACGCGTTGCTATGACAAGCATGTTTGTCAATTTTAGTGATTAAAACTATAAGTCTTGATTTCTAGTATATTATAGCTAAGTCTCAGACTAGGATAGTAAGTGTAGTTGAGCTCAAGGACTTCATGGAGATTCATCATACAAGTGGAAGAACTACTCAAGGAACCGATAGAACTTCTCGACAAAAAGGTATGTGAAGACTTGAACTTATCTGTCACTCAAAAGTCTATCTATTCTATCTCCTACTTCTTGAGACAAAATTCGTATGCTATATATATAGACTTAGATTATACACATTTGGTATTTCGAGCCGAGTATACCTCGCCTATCTATATCTCGAAATATGTGTTGGTAAGCGTTTCGCTTCGACCATGTTTTTCTTTACCTAGTGACGCAAGTCATGTATGTTTCGATCATCTTGAAAATTGCTTTGACGAGAAATAGTGTAACAACTGTATAACGTCCTCTAAGAATGTTTCAATCATGGAATGAGAGTTTAGATTACATAACTACAGTGGACATAAGTATGTTGTGGAAACACATATGTGCATAAGTCCCATGCTGGAAATCGTCTAATATCCAAGTCCGCGAACTGCCGAAGTTCTCAAACCCGAGAATTTCTGCTGAGTATCAAACTATGTTGCGTGAGCCAAGTCCATGAACCAGCGAAGCTCTCGAACCCGAGAAGTTCTGCTGGAGTTTGAAAACTCTTTCCAGTAGTTCAAGTCCGCGAACCTAGTTTGCGAACTTGTATAGGTTATATATCTAAAGATGATTTCTGAACTTAACTCATAAAGACTAAGGAATGCTTTTGCAAACCGTGGCTATAAAGTTCGTGAACCGATTCATGTGAACCGAATCATCTTTGCTTTAATTGTGTCTTGTGTAGTACATTAGATTTCCTTGCAATTGAACAACTCTCTAACTAGTACATGTGAGTCATTTGAACTAGTTATGGTGAATAATAAAATGGTTGGTATGAAATGCTTAAATGACTAACCTTTTGGTTGATTATTATTGAACCAACAATGCACACGTTTGGGTATGGTTAACAAACCTAGAAGCGTGCAGTTCATTTGTGTATGGCAAGCTAATATTTCGATCTAACGGTTGAGATATATTAGCTTGAATCTAAATCAGGTTTTCATCTAACGGTGGATAGTGATTGCTTTGTGAGCAAGGCGAAACCCTGATTTGAAAGACTATATAAGGGGACATCTAGCAACTCTACAAATTAATCCCCATACGTCCATGTGATATTATTTTGTAATCTAGAGTCGATTATCCTTTAACCTTTGGTTTTCTTCTTCTAAAACCAGGTTAACGACTTAAAGACTGCATTGGGATTGTGAAGCCATGCCGATACTACTTTTATCGTAGTTGTGTGATCTGATCTTGTATCTTCGATCGTACGAGTAAAATCAGATTGATTGGCTTGAGATCGTGAGAGTTCTCTGACATGCAAGATATAAAAGTAATCACAAACATCTTCGTCTCATCGTTTGTGATTTCATGACGTCTTGTTTCGCTACCATACGATTAAGATTGTTGTGAGGTGATTGATTAATCTAGGATGTTCTTCGGGAATATAAGACCGGATTATCAATTGGTTTCTGTTCACCTTGATTATATATCAAAAGACGAAACAAAAACTTTAGGGTTTTTCTGTGGGACACAGATTTATCCTTTGATAGACTTGTCTGTGTGAGACAGATTTGTTTATTGTTAAATCCTGCGATTTTGGGTCGTAGCAACTCTTAGTTGTGGATGAGATCATCTAAGGGAATCAAGTTCCTAGTATCCTGCTTGGATCAGAGGCGTAGGGGTGCAACTGTACCTTGGATCAGTGGGAGACTGATTGGGGTTCAACTACAGTCCAGTCCGAAGTTAGCTTGGAGTAGGCTAGTGCATGTAGCGGCTTAATACAGTGTGTATTCAATCTGGACTAGGTCCCGAGGTTTTTCTGCATTTGCGGTTTCCTCGTTAACAAAACTTCTGGTGTCTGTGTTATTTCTTTTCCGCATTATATTTGTTATATAATAAAAATAATACAGGTTGTGCGTTTGATCTAATCAATTGGAAATCCGACCTTTGATTGTCGATTGATATTGATTGATCCTTGGACATTGATCTTTGGTACCGTCCAAGTTATTCCTTATATTTGATTAGTACTCACAGTTTCTGTTTGAGGAAATCAAATAAGGATAGAGATACAAACTCGTCGATATACTTTTAATTGATTGAGTCTTGTTGATTATCTTAAAAGTGTATTCGAGTTTGTCCATACAGATTGCTAAGCGAAATATTGGGTGGTGTTGTTAGACCCACGCTTTTTCACTAACAATCTATGTTTGGTATGATCCAACCTATAAGAATTGAATCTAATGAATGATTCAATTAACGTAAATCAAGACATCAAGAGTTCTGGATTAACACTTGATGATGGCATCTACGATTCAATATCTGAAGAAATCATCTCTAGAGATTCTACGAGACAAGTTAATCTTGTTAATAATGTAGAAACCGATGACGACTGGAAAATACATCTACAAGAAGGGTTAGATGGAATTTCCGATGATGATGACTCAGATTTTGAACAAGAAGTAGAAGAGGATATCTCAGAATACTCTAAACTGCTGAAACCTTTGAAAAATAAAAAGCTGAGAACTTCGGATTTTCTTGGTTTTATAACTCCTCTTTGTCGTGAGAACAAGAAATTGAAGAAGGTTTTTCAAGGATATTATATTGGTCACCAAAACAGTGATTATCTTCTTAAAGATCGTACAAACGATCTAAATTCTAAGAAATTAGAATGTGAAAATCTTCTAAGAGAACTGTTTATGTTGGAAAAAAAACGTGCTGAATCGGAAGCAATGTTTAATTCCCGACAAGTACAGGGTCTTGAAGAAAAAGCCAGTGCTAGTCTCTCTCAAACAAAATTTTTAGAGAAAGAGTGTGATGTTGCTCTTGAAAAAATTCACTTGTTGGAAGAGAAACTTGTTGAATCTGATGCAAGGATTAACTCTCAACAAAAGAGTTTTGAAGAGAAAGAAGGTGTATATCTCTCACGAGAAAAACGCCTTGAGGCTGATCTATCCAGTGCTCTTGATAAAATCAAGATGTTAGAAGAAGAAAATTTGGAACTGAAAAAATACAATGAAATCTCAAACAAGTTAACCTCAATGTTAGAAGCAAGTAGAAATCATCGTGATACACTAGGATTGGGCTATAAGGGAATAGATGCTTCAAATATTAGCAAAGAGGTAAAATTTGTTAAATCCACAAAAATCAGAGGCTTCCACTGATGACAAAGATGCTCCTATCTCTTGTAAACAAGAAAAGTTTGTCAAGCCTAAGAATAGCGTTCAACCAGTAGTAATCAAAGAGAGCATTTCTTCTAAGAAGAAGAACACTCGTCGATCTCCAATGCAAGAGGATCCACAAAAAGGTAACACTAACACTCATACTTCGTATATTTATACTAAGCATTATTATTATTATGGTAATATAGGACACTTGCAATGGGGATGCAAAGTTCGTAAGATGTAAGATGCACTTTCTTTTGTATCAAATGAATTGGCTAAGTTTTCTCCTCATAAGAACTCAGATCGGTATTGTCCTAATTTTAGAAAAAGAATTATTATAATGATAGTTCAAATTTTGCATATCACTCATCAAGGTCGTTTCATAAAAGATCCAATTATAGAAAGAGAGATGACTTTTTAAATGCAAAAACAAGATCTGATGTTCTAAATTGGAGAAAGGGTGTTTCGCAAAATATTCAAAAGGACAATGATCCTAATGGTATGAAGGAGAAAGCTGCTCCTGCGAAACCCAACTCTAAATGGGTCCCAAAGTCCTCCATAGCCAAGAAGGGACCAAAAGTTAGTCACAAGAATGACTCTCAGCTGTTAATTGTTGGTGATAATAATTACAAGAGTCTTCTTGAAAGGCTAAAGAAAGACATTATGTCTGAAATCTGTTGTACAAGTGAAGGTTGTGATAATTATACTCTTCATCATAAGTCAAAGAAGAAAAACAAGAGATGGAACAAGAGAAAACAAACCAAGAAAGAGGTCAAGAATGATGATTCGGTGTTAGTCACTTGTGACGAACAAGACAAGGATCAACTTAACACAACTTAGTTGTGTTAGAATGTGCTTGCTCACCTTATTGCTCAATATTTTTAAAGGTGAGGAAGCACATGAAAAACTGAGCACATGATCTCTCGATTATTATATGACTAATTAACATCTTTAGGAAGACTTATCTTCTATACTCATACCTTATCTATCTATATTTGAGCTTTTGATAGAAACGGTAATTTTGAGTTGATGATGTTGATATCTACTGATCATATATGTGTATCTCTTGCTTTTGTGGTCCAAACAAGCCAAAAATCACTGAATTCGGACATCGTATGCAAAAGTTATGTCGAAAACAATTGAGTGTTGTGATCTGTCACAAGTACCCTCATGGGAACCGATCCTAGTACCCTCATGGCAACCGATCCTAGTATCATGTCATGGAAGGGAACCGATCCTAGTGAGAGGTCCCCTTACGAATAAGTGTAAAACTGTTTTGCCCATAACTTCTTCGTCCGCTCGGAATGACCTCATTCTTTTTGCGTTGTTTTGATAACTAAATTTCCTACAAGATTGAGGTAATTGAAATACTTGATTTTATGTTTATGGTGTATTGCAAAGTGATTTATGGGATGTTTGATTTCGGTTTTACTACCTTAATATTCGATCTCATATGATGAACCCTCATGGTTTGGGTGACTTTTTGATTTAGCGGGATTAAGTTCTAGCCCTAGTAGGTAGGCTTTATCAAAGGATTATGAGGGGTTCTAATAAAAACAATATGTGAAAAAGTCACAATATGCTGAATCGGTTTTGGTTTAGAATAAAAGCATATGTGTTTCGACGGTTTTGAACTTTTGCTTGCAATTGTTAAAACCGGTTTTCAACCTTTCTCTGGTAAAGGTTGAGGTGTGTTGTTATTCTTTTGTTTATGCATAAGGATGACAACGTGGTGATATTTCGATATGAATTCTCCCTGGATGAAGATGCTATCATATTGGAGAAGTGGGTGCGAAGTTTGAGGTAACAATCTTGTTAGTTAATTGTTTTCCTGTTTAAGAAAAGCATGAGTTTATATTATATATATTTGTTGCTTTTGCTTAACAAAATTTAGGTTCAATTGATATTTATTCCATGATGTGTGTGTGGATGTATATTTCAATTGGTTCCTGTTAAGAAAAACTATTGTTATCTTGCTTTATTGTGTGGTATCAATGCTTACAAAATTTCGGTACAATTGATGTATGTGTGATTCAATTGGTTCCGATTAAGAAAAACTATTGTTATGTTGCTTTTGTATAGTTTCAATGGTTTAGGCTTACAAATTTATGGTGCAATTGCGGTGCTTTTAATGTCTATATTGTTTCAATTGCTTCCGGTTGAGGTGAATAACTATGCAAGTTGATTTATGTTGGTTTTTATGAATTATTTATGGATTAACGGAATAATTTGTGTACGGGATGAGTTGTTTAGTCCAATTCGATTCCGGATAAGAAACTAAGTTAATTCTAATCTTAGTTTGTCTTATCAAAGTGAGGTTTCGGTTATTCAAGTCTAATCGAATGCTTAAACAAGGAAATGCTAGTTAACTAACCTAGTATTTGGTTTGTCTAAAATTGAAAGGTCTAAGTTTATGGATAATTAGAACCTGATGAGAAAAATGGAGTCTATATGTATTTTGGTCTTATCGAATCAAGCGGTTGTTTTTGAACAATCGGTTTAGCAAAGGGACTAATGTGATTAGTTGTTTTTGGTTTTCTAAACTAAATGGGAAAAATTGTTTCGGGCAATTATTTCCTTGGTAACATATCAAAATAAGACTACTTGTAGTTTCGGTTTTGATATTGGTTATCAGAACATGATGTGTGGAACCCTCGTTCCTAACTCTACAGGTTTGCAAGTCTATTCTGAGATTTGTAAGATTCTTTTCGTGTTGTCCTTTATTTTTTCGTTTCTTTGTAATTTTTGTGACAAAAAAGGGGAGAAATATATGGAGTAAACAAGTGATACTGGCATTTATTTTATATTAGTTGGTATCACTAAGGAAAAGAACATTGGTACTTGAATGTTTTATCTAACGAAAGAGTGAAAGCATAGACTAAGGGGGAGTAACATGTCATATTGATTGGTATAACAAAGACGTGCGGATTGAATATCTACCTATCTTCCTTAGGGGAAGTATTAGCTTTGTTATTATAATGTCAACAACGGCATTTTCAAGGATTGAATGTAAGCAATTTTACTGTGTTGTTGAATCGGGAATAAAGCGGAGTGTAATGAATTCTTGTAATTTGTTTATCCATATGATGTAAGAGTTTTGTCACTAAAATTGACAAAGGGGGAGATTGTTAGAGCATTGCTCGGTTGAACCCACCAAACGTTGGTATGTCAAGTTTGGTTGTCATATTTTAGTGAATCAAAACTCATGTTAAGAGTCGCTTGATTATGTACTAAAGTTAAACTTCGTATAGGTTAGCTTGAAATCATTAGGATATGACACATTACAAGTATTGAGAAGTCTTGAAGATGTGAAGAAGCAATGAGCTACAACGACAACAATCATCCTTCCACTTGAGGTTACTGATATTTGAATTGAAGTGATTCATTCCCTAACGTATCTTTCAAGTCGTGCATATTGAAAACATAACTGCGAAGCATATATGAACTCTAGATAGACATAGTATTAAGGAATACAATACGAGGTTTATTGCTTAACCATTAAACTTTGTAGATAAGACATCGACATAATCATTTGAATGCTATTGTGATTATGTATGGGTATGAGGTGAGGATTTCATCCTAGGGAACAATGCTTACATATGTTCTAAGGAAGTAAGTTCATAAACTTGTTTGTGGACCGAAAATGAAATTTCCAAGAGTTATTGGTTTTGTTATTCATTGCATATCTTATGAACAACCAATATGTGTGATAGAGTATAACCGCTCACAACTTGTTGTGTTCTTGGTAGAACTATTCACAAAGTCCTGAATTTTGTATTTGTATAAATTTTATTAGTAAAACTAATCTTAAGTAATCACCTGTGGTATGATCGGATTATGTCTGCCTTGGGAAAAGGGAACCGATCCTAGTAAGGGAAAGAGAACGGATCCTTGTAAGGGGTGTAGTACATCAAGGGGAACTGATCCTTGTATGGGGTGCATGAAGGTTTATAGCAGAAAGGGGAACCGATCCTATGGACATGTGAAACACATATAAGTTAGATACTATAACATGTGGTGAACCGATCCTAGTACCTAGTCAACCGAATCTTTAGGAAGCTAGTGTGACTATGCGTAGTACTCACATGGAGGTAGAACCGAAACTTATTTTGGTAGAACCGTAAACCCATGATTGTGATTGAATGTTGGTTTGATAAATCACATAGTTCTTGAAAGTCAGATGAACCAATTCTAAACTTGTTTGGAAGTGTGGCAAATCGGTTTCAAGGTTGTAAGTGTGAAAGAGAACTTACAAAGTAAAGATGTCGACAAACTTTGAACACGTGCTGTGAATGTTTATTTCTATAATTATTCAAAGATATTCCTTAACGGGTAAGGGAAGAGAATCCCAGGATCGAAACAAAGTTAAGAAACTTTTAATTAAGGTTATTAATTTCACTTTGTAGGGAAATTACAGAATTAGTAATGTGCATTTACTACTTAGATTTTCTGAGAGATTTCGATTGTTATTTTTGGACAGAGCATTTCCAGGAATTATGGAAACCGAATTTGTGCTTTAATGAATATCTTGAGAATATTTTCGGTTTTGGAAATTCCTTGGTGTCCAAACTTCGTTGTCTATAAATACACGAAGTTTGCCTTTCTAGCAAACTAATCCTTCGTAACAACATACTTCCTCTTTTGTCTTTGTTACTGGTGTAGCCGCCTATCGGAGAGGAGAGTAATCTAATTAGGTGAAATCTTTACGGACGCTCGTTTTAAAGTCTTCTTTGGGATTGAGAAGCTCTAGCACGACCCGTTGGCGGGAAACTAGATAATTGCGGTTTATCTTTGTTTTCGATTGATTTGACTGACTAACGGTGGTTGAAATCTGATTGCACCTAGTATGTTCATTCTTGAGAATCTTCTCTTCTGATATAATATTCACTCAAACTAGTTCAGAGTTTCGATAGGGATATTTAGACTGTTGTTAGTTCTAAAGACGATCTTGTGATAATCCATTGTTAACAGACTCCGTTCTGTGCGTGATTGATCACAAGAGATTCAAGTGATTGTGTGCAGGTTTTTATTGAAGATTTAAGAAGATATTGAAGATCTGACTTGGGTTTTATAATCTTTGGTGTGCACAATACTTGTTTGGGTAAAAGAGGATCCAATTAATAATCGGTTTATCCTTGTGGTAGATTGGATTGATTAATTGAGTAGATCGGCATCAACACGGTTCTTCGGATTAAAGATGTTGTTGGCTTAATCTTAATCGATTACCTTTGGGTGATTGAACATAAGATAGATCTAGACCCGACGAAGGAGTTTATGTTATAATAAACGGAAGAGCCTTTGTCCGACTCATATCACTTGGTTGAATAGAGTTGATACCAAACAGATTTCTTGTTCCTTTACTGTTGAATACGAACCAAAGGGATTGTTCCAAGTACGTGACTTATTTATAAATCGGAGGCGTGGGAATACAGACGGAACTAGGTGAACTATAGGTTTAGTTACTTGGTCTCAACTATACGAAGTTAAGTGTAATTTTGTGTAGCGGCTTAATCCTGAGAGTATTCAATTCTGGACTAGGTCCCGGGGTTTTTCTGCATTTGCGGTTTCCTCGTTAACAAAATCTTGTTGTGTCATTTACTTTTATTTTCCGCATTATAATTGTTTTATTATAATTAAAATAAATTACACAAACGTTAGTTCCTATTTACTTGATAAGCAATCCTATTGTGTTTGGTTAAGTCCGAACCTTTATATCAAGTAACATACTTCGTTGTTGTACTGTCTCGACCTCGTATCCATAGACGATTACACGAAGTATGAACCGATTAGTTGTATTGTCTCGACTCTGTCCATAGACAATCACTTTCGGAGAAATAACTTATTGGTAGGAAAAGTTTTAGCTTGAGGTATATTTGGGTACCCTCGCCTTTTCATCATAGACTGCACGATTTTGTGGGCGGAGTCCCCAGAAATCAGGCAGGTCCTGACGGAAAGAGGGTCTCTGTGAACTCAGAAGGGTTGTTGATTTTCTTTGCCTCGATTTTGGAGAAGTCGTTCCTGATCTTCACGTGTGATGGAATTGGATCGTTGATTCCTTTCTACTGGGCGTTCAATAGCAACGCGAGCCTCTTCATCTATAAACGCGCGTCCTGCTGAAGTGCCCGCACCGGATGTTAAAAGTATTCCTTGTCATCTCCATATGGGGTTGACGTGACTCTTGTGGAAGCCGCTCCGTTAGTGTCTTGAGGAAAATAGGTATCTCTTTCTGAGTTGAAGATATGTATGTCTGAGCTCTAGCAAGAACTTCCTGTCTTTCCATCAAATCAGAAATGGAAATATGGGATCGGCTTCCTCTGGCTCCCCCAGTATCTCGTCTTGATGGTGGAGTAGCAGCGGCTCTGGTGACATTTGGAGGTGTCACACTTGAAGAAACGTTGGGGGTGGCGGCAGCGTCTCTGGCTCTGGTAATCGGAGGTGTAACGCCTGAAGGAACATTTTCCGTGCTTATGGTGTTGACAAGTGGCGTATTAATGCTACTGGAAGGAATGTTAATACCGAGTATGATTTCAGCGCTAGTGTCTTCAGGGTTTGTTGCTGATCCGGACCTGAGTTCTACCATCTTGAGATCTGGATTGAAAAATGGACTTGGAAATTGGAAATTGATATTGCAACCGAGAGATTAATCTCCCACTGGTCGCCAATTGTTTGAGGGTGAAAACGGTTCCTGCTGGTTTTGGTAAATTCGTGTGTGTGGATGAGAAACGAGTCTAAACCCTAAACAATGTACTGCACGGGAGTACTTTTGATTCGAGAGATCAAACTATACAATCCTGGCATAAACCAAGAAATGGTTGTTCCAGGCTTGCTTCGGTCACAAAATGAAGGAGAAGGGTTAGTCTTAGGGAGGGAAGCGAAGAAAGTGTTGAGACAAGAATCGTTGATCCTGAAAGTGTGGTTGCTTATGACTTGTATCAGAAAGTAGAACTGGCTAGCAGAATGAAAAGCTACCAGGTGATTTCTAGATACTATGTTGTTCTTCGACCAAAACTTTTTGTCTGGTGGAATTAAATTAAACCTATTATACAAGTCGTAATAAAACATACCCTGGTCTCTGGAAACGATTGAGTGGTGGAAGAGTGGAGTAACGTGTAACATCAGGAATTATGCTTCTATAATGAAGGATCCGTTTACACCATTACTTCTTGCCATTACTAACCACCCCTCTTTATGTCACTTTCTTGTAACGGGCATATTGCACGCCACACGCTGTAAACCGCCAGACCAATACCTTGATGAGTATCCCCCAGTCTGTGACATGTTTGATGTCTCGAGTGTTTTCGTGGAAAACGTGTAGCACTTTGCTACGTGTGGCAAGTTTAAAATCAAGAGTCTTGCAGCAGGAAAATAACATGTGATGCTATTAGGCTCGTCTCGGCTGGTCGCCTAAAACTTGCCACAAGCCTGTCAGTTCGGTGGCGAACTTCAATGGTTGAGATCGCATCTCTTGAGGAAGGGTAGTCGTTGATTATGGCTACCTTGTGTTGGCGCCTAATAATAGCACAATGGCGTTTTGGTGTATGCCAGTGGCGATGCGGCATGGCTGGCATGGCTCGTGCATGCCAGTGGCACGGTGGTGCAAGTGGCGCCTGACGTAGCCATGAACACTAGATTTAGGCGACTGGTCTCCTAAAACTTGCCACAAGCCTGCCAACTCGCTGGCGAACTTGGGTGGCTGAGATCGCATCTCATGAGGAAGGGTAGCCGTTGATTGTCGCTACCCTCTGTTGGCGCTTGATAATGGTACGGTGGCTCATTTAGCGCACGCCAGTGTAATTGCGGCATGACTGGCATAGTTCGTGCATGCCAGTGGCGTGGTGGAATGGCTGGCGTAGTTTGTGCATGCCTACGGTACGATGGTGCAAGTGGCGCCTGGCATAGCCGTGGCCACTAGACTTAGGTGGCTGGTCGCCTAAAAGTTGCCACAAGTCTGTCAGTTTGGTGGCAAACTTGGATGGATGAGATTGCATCTCATGAGAAGGGGTAGTCGTTGATCATAGCTATCTTCTGTTGGCACCTGATAGTGGCACAATGGCGCTTTTAATGCATGACATCGGCATTGCGGCATGGCTGGCATAGTTCGTGCATGCTAGTGGCACGGTGGAATGGCTGGCATAGTTTGTGCATGCCAGCGGCATGATGGTGTAAGTGGCGCCTGGCGTAGCCATGGCCACTGAAATTTTGGCACGTTGATGTTAGACTCAAACGTGGTGTGGTAACATCAGTTTCAATGGCCACATTGATCCCCATGTTCTGTGGAACATTGTTTGGATCGGTTGGCGCGGCAACTTTGCCTGTCAAAACCCTAATTAGCATATATAGCATGTGCGTTTGGCATGCCGTTTGGCATGTGCGCCTGACATGCTTGTTTTGGCATGTTTGGCATGCCGTTAGCATGTTGGCGTGGTTTTGGAAAGCCAACTTAGTATGGAGACCTCTTGACACAATTTCCACCTTTTTTAAGGTTGTGGCAGGTTTAGAGCAACTTGATTGGTCAATGAAAATAGGGGGTCGGCCAAGCATGGGCGTGGCTACCCTTTTGGTGCGCGTGGCAGGTTTAATGCGACTTGATTGCCGATGGGGAATAGGGCCGGAAAGTATGGGCCCAGCCACAACTCCTGGGAGTGTGGCACGTTTAGAGCGACCTGATTGGTCAACAAAGGAGTAAGGGTCGGTTGGGTAGCGTGGGGCGTTGCCAAATGGCGTCAGCTGGCCTGTAGCATGGCCACGCTTCCTTTCATTGTTGCTCCTTCTCTGCGGATCCGTTACTCTCTGCTTTCTGATTTTGGGCAGGACTCTGCACCTATTAATCCGCGACAGATCAATTGCTTAGTTGTTTAGGCGTAATTTCGACCAACGAGGTCTAACATACTGCGCAGGGCGCAAAAACCCTAATTTTGCAAATTAGTCAGGTTCATGAGTTTTGTGAGTTATCACAAAATTGATTAGATTCTATGTGTTGACACAGAATTCTTTATTTACAGAGAGCAGCATGCTTTCTGACTGAGTATTTCGTGTAAAGACCTTAATCTTGATACTTGGAAATTCGTGCTACTATGCTGCGAGTGAACACAAATCCGTCATGCCATACCAATATTAAGGGTTCTGCCGGGGAACATAACACAGAAAAGGTACTCAGAGGTCTTATATGAATAAGTAATATAGGCAATGCGCCGAAATTTACAGAGCATCTGGGATTGTTGCTACATGCCCCGGTTTGGATAAATTTCATGTAAATATATTGAACGGCTCAATAAATATGCCAGTGAAGAGGTTGACACTCATGGCTCTGCTTCCTTACAGAGTGACGTCACATCAGATGCAAGGTTTTACGATTTTAACCCTAAGCTAAAAACCACCATCAACAGGTTTTTAAGTTATTTAGCACTACATCAGTAATGTTATGAAGAGAAGGGTCCCAAGTATTAGTGATTAGCTGAATACAGGTATGTCCTTTAAGTCAGGTGTCAAAAAATTTAAAAGGAAAGTTTTGATTTTGAGCCAAGAAGGAAAAGAGATTTAAACAAATTGGACTGTGATCTGAGCCAAAAGAAGGCAGATGAGTTAGAAAAGATTCAGGGAAATGAGAAATACATTCATCATTTACGTAGGCTTTGTCTAGCCTCTCCTGAATGTTTTTTAAGCCAATTCTGTGGTTATTCCAGGTGAAAGAATTTCCCTGGAAGCCAATATCTGATAAACCAGCCCGCTGAAGCAGCCTTTTGAAAGGCTCAGCTTCCATACTATTGAAGGGCAGACCCCCAACTTTTCTGAGGGACACAAAACTTGGTTAAAATCGCCTATGACCACCCACTGCATGCCAGAATAAGCTATTCTTAAAGAAATAGTTTATAAGAACTCCCTAGAACCTAGTTTCAAAGGCTTATAAAGGTTACCATAAAAAGCAGTTAAAAGACAGACTTTATCATAGAAATTTATTTTAATCAACACGTTTAACATGTTAATATTTCAGTGCACAATTTCAAAATGAAAGCCGTCGACCCATGACAAAGCAAGTCCACCTGCTTTACCAATGGGGTCTCCAAAGCAATTTTCTCTTCTATAGGATTTGAAACTGACTCCAAATTTGATTGAACTTCTAAGAAAGATCCATACTGATTAAAAACCTTTTGACTAGCATTAACTTCTAGATTTAAAACAGGAGGAGGGGGAGAAGATGGATTAAAGGGATCAGCAGAATGACCACAAGAAGTTAACAAATTTTATGAATCAGAAGAACCAGTAGAAGAAAAACTTTCGCTTGAAGAATATGAGAAGGTAATTATGAATGCAGGTTTCACAGGAAGATCATTTTCTGGAGTAAAAAATTGTTCATCAAAGTGATTAGAAGATGTGAGATCTATTATCGTTGGAGCCGCAGAAGATGATTTTCCCACAAAGAAACTCGATTTCTCAACTAAATCCCCTAAAAGACCATCTGCCCTAGTTTTGAAATCCCAATCATTTATCTCTCTATAGCCGGGTAAAGGAGAAAAGCTAAGGGTAACGGGTGAGAGATCCGAATAAGGTCTTTTACCCAGATTAGACAGATATCCATCCGGATCCGGATCCGATCCAACCTAAGGACATCTCATACTATCTGACTCACTATCCTCAACACCCATTTCAGATGAAACTGAGTCAGGCCCATACAGACGGTCTAGAAAAACATCAGCATCAACCAGATCATAATCATTTATATCACCAAAAACAGTAGAAGGAGAAAGAAAAGCTGGAGAGCTTAACGATGCATCAGAAGAAAAAGCCAAGTCAATTTTTTCATCTAATAAGACCTTGAAGTCATCCTCCCAGCTTTGAGATTCGTTATCAAAATCAATGAAAGGAGAAGAATCATATATTCCTTCAAGCATACGATTATCTACAATGGCACAGTTTCCTTGAACATGACCCAATCTGTTACAGGTTAGGCATATGCGATGTGGAAGGTTCATGTAAACAAAATGGATTATAGACTCGGGGTTATTCTCAACCTTTGCTCTAACAGACTCAGTAGTTGTCTTTCAATATTAAGCTCGACCTTCACGAAAAGGGGATCCCCTGGTTCAAGGATAGCATTTGGCGGGTAGATTTCGGAGACTCTACCAATCTTTTTGCAAAGCCTAGCTATTATGCGGTCATGATAATGAAAGTTTCGTAGGTTTAAAAGCTGAACCCAAACTGAAGTTTCAGTGCATCTTTTTCTATTAAGCCATCAGAAAAAATGGGACGCATAGGAAAAGCATCACCATATACCTGCCAGGGTCTATGAGCCAGGATACAGATACATGTTCTCTTTGATGAAACTCAAGAAGAAATAAGTTTTCAGATATAAAAGAGATAGTGAATTTAATTCTCGATCCCCATCCATATTTTAAAGCATATTCGATGTAAGCTTTATCGAAAATAGAAGTTGAGAAAACTCTTCCCACTAAAGAAGTTTCACTATTAACGTCTTCAATGATCAGGGGAAAATGAGGTGGTGGAGGTGAGTCTCTAGTAGACGCACGTCTCAGTATTGGTTGAGTCAATAAGGGTTGTAAACCCACGGGCAAAAGCATTGGCTGATTCATTAAAGACAAGCAGAAAGAGCAATAAAAAACTGAAAAAAGCAGTACAAAAGTAACAGGCTCTTACGGAGAAGAGTAGCTACAAAGAAAAAAGAAACAGAAAGAGCAATCAAGAGAAATTGTTACCTTTAACCTTATTACTCAAAGAAAGGAGAAATGACAACTCCCATGTACCAGCCGCGGTGTTTAGAGCATCAGAAAAATGTAAAGTAGATAAAGTCAATTTGTTTAATAAAATGCTTAAACAAATTTACAAGAAATTAGTTGGAAGCATGGAACAAGCTGGGCTCCAATCCCTTTCTGAATGACAACGCCTACCCTATGAAAACTAAAACCAAAAGTTTATGCTGAATTCATTTCGCATAAAGTAAACTAAACCAAAACTTTATGCTGAATTCATTTCGCTTAATTCCAATGCTACAAATGCTAAGAGTGGATCTTTCTTTCTACAAATTAAACAATAACACACACACACTTAAAGATGTTCTTTCAGCATACAACAGCAGAAATCGTTAGTTTATGAAACACATCAAATCGAAAATCACGCCAAGTACCAATCACATGTGAGCTACATAGAATAGATAGTAACTAAATTCAAGACTACAGAACACTATGCACTGCATACATATACAAATATATAATGGTTATGTAACAAAATTACAGTAAATTGAAAAAAAAGTTCCTCCTCATTCTTACAAAAAATCAGATTAAAAAAATGTGTGTAGCAGTGGGTAAGTTACAACTAGATGTGACTGGTTAATATAGTTAAGCCAGAGCTTTGATTCATGTCCTCACAATAGATGTTATTTAAGAATGAACCACCGCTATTCTTGGGGAATATAAGTCAACCTGCTGTTACATCCACAGTTAGTTATTGTACGGCAATTCGAGTTATTGTAATAACAAGTTGTTTCTAACAATATCCGGACCATGTCACCATCAAAAAGAGGAGTTATTTCACAAACCACATTGACGTTTACAACAACTTTTACCTTCTACAGCTAGCCATTAAGAGTAGCTTATCATGCTGCCACTGATGATGGCACACATGGTTACAGTGGCAACAAATACTTTAACAAAGTCAACCTGATCTGTGACCCGCTCAAATCCACCAAGTGACAGTCTCAGTACATGCTAGAACAAAAGCACCATATACAATTCATTTCTAATATGACTCAGCTTTAGGAAATGATGTGCTATTCTAAAAGACCTACCTGATTAGAAATTTTGAGCAGTTCACATTCCAGCTCTGCTTCCAGCTGAGCAAAATCTGGCTCTTCTGTTAGAGTACTACTATCAGACTCCCCGTCAATTGATGAATGGCCCAAAACTTTGGTGTCATCTGGACATGCACCCTTGATACTTACAATATCTCAGGTGGTTGCTTATTCTTGTCTTCCACTACCTTGGAGGATCCATCATTTACTTTTTCATAACCGGCGTTCTCATGGTAGCGGGATAGTTTTCTTTTACTGAGCACAGAATTTAAATTACTAACGACTTTTGCAGTTTCCTCTATAGCCTCATTCATCTTGTTAATCTCAGCCTTCCCAGCTGAAATCATGCACATAATCCCAAGACCTATCCCCCAACCAAATGATGGGTCACCTACAGAACAAAATTAAAGAAAATTCATCAGAGAAATGAAAACTATGTACATCAAAAATTTCAGTTTCGTAAAATAATTTTGTACCATTAGAAGAAAACGATCCACATTTTCTTTGTGCATTCTTGTTAGTTCTTCTTTTCTTCAAGTGAAGTGAGATTTTCTTTCCTTTGTTTCTCTCCTCCTCCACACAAGTATTATATTTCTCAACCTTAATTCTTCTCTTACTAACCCTCCCCACATTTTTCCTTAATCCCACCTTTTTCAGCAAACCCAATCTAGACCCACCGGGATCTAAACTAGAAAACCTAAAGATTCCCTTTTCTTTCTCAACTACCATATTTTGTTCCCCGGAGCTCTTAGGATCATCACAGGTTTTACTAATCTCGGGATCAACAGATTCATTCTCCTCCTCATAAATACCTTTAGTAGCTTGATCATCACAGGATTCGTTAATCTCAGGATCAACAAATTCATTCTCCTCCTCATGAACAAGTATTTTCGTAGCTTGATCTACGTTTTTAAGAAAATGTTGCGCGTACATTCCACATCCTGCAACTGCTGCAGCTACAACGAGTTGCCACATTCTTCAAAGAAATTAGGGCTGCCGAGAGATAAATCAAGTTTGAGTTGTTAACTTCGGAGAGAGAGAAACAATAACTCACTGTTTCTTTTCTAGTTGGCGCATTAAAGAATCTTTTCCTATTTCAAAAATCACGAAATATGGGTCTATGCCCGGGTCATACGGGTTTCCCGCTTAAAGGGATGTGGTAAAATGGGCCAAACTCGAACCGGTTTAAACCGTGTAAGCTGTGAGAAACCGAGTGTTGTCTAGTTACTTGTCTACCCGTTTCCTCGGAAAACAAGATCCCTTGTTAATTTGGTGAACTGATAATGAAGTGCTTACAAAATATTTAAATTAGAAAGGTGTTTCAATCATCTATTAATTTAGTAGAAAGATTTAGGAACCAATGTGGTCTTTCTTATATAGGGTTATATACACAATGAAGTTATCCTCCGAAAATTTCAGGACAGAAATCCCTCCACAAGGGAGCACAAGGTTGATATATTACCTAAAGTTAATGTACAAATATCTAAGATGATCTTTTTCCTTGAAAGAAAGAGGAGGGAGTGGGGAGACCAAAGTGACACTCTGTTTAGTTATGCCTGAGGTTGTCTCAGGAAACGATGTTGACAATGTAAAAGTTTTTATTTTATTCCTGCAAATCAATGGGAAAAGAATATCAATAAAGCTGAATATTCAACAGAAAGCTAGAGAAGAAGACAGGCACAATATGGTGATGTAATAACTCACCGATGAAAAAAGCAAGCGCGCAATCCCCCTGATGACATCCTACACAGCAGCAGATGAGAACAGTATCTCCCTTTACTGACAACAACAAGGTGTTCTTTTGTATCCTTTCCCCTAATCAGTAAATGCCTAAACCGCACATACTTTCTCGACACATTTGATGTTAGATTAAAAAAGGGAGCTAGATACCAAGCCACACCTAATCTGCCCAGTATCATACGTAAAATCATGATGCTCACTCATCATCAATCTGAGTCAGAATCAATGGACAGGTATAATCTTGGTCGCACTGACCGGGCCTGACGCGGAAACGAGAAAGGGCTTGCAGATTTCTGCTGATTTGTAGTCGTCCTATCAGACCTCTCGTCATTTGAACTCGGAAGCAACGATGCTGCAGTAAGGAAGAAAAAGGACATGTCAGCACCAATAACAAAGAAAGGTAAATATGCTTCAAAGCAGGATGGAAGGATGATTGCATTAGCCATTGGTTCTAATTTGTTCGCCTAGGTTTCCTAATTGGCGGCAGCCGAATCATAAGCAATGCCTACATATGCATGGACTCTTTGCATGAAGCCTACATCTACGCCCTAATGACACATCAGAGTTCTTAACGTGAATAATATAGCAAAGGAAGAGAGTAACTGAGGACTCCAACCTACCCTCCTTAGACACAGACTCGTGTCCTGCAATCAAACCATTTGTGGCTGCCGACCGATCATGACCAACACCATCACCAACCCTAAGAGATATCCAGTCTTCCTCGCGTATACCGTTTGTCGAAACAGGTGGGTCTCTCGCATCAGTCGGTGCCGATGAAGCAGTTGGATGAGTAGGAAGGAAAATTTGCAGAGAAGGGTCATCTTCGCCAGTCGTTAAGGAATTATCAATCAAGACATAATTGACATTGGTGTCTGAATGACAAATGGACTCTGAAATTTGTACTGCAGAACCTAAAGTTGTCTCTGGAGCCAACGAGAAGCCACCATCAGTGGACGTGGGACAATTAATAGAAGTTCGCTGAACGTCTTCTAAAGAACCTGAGACATCTGTCTCAGTACCAAAAAATTGAAACCCAGGGCCAGCATGAGTACAAGAGGCCACTGATGGCCAAAGAGGCATCTCGAACTCATCTCCGTTACTATTTAGAAGATCTAAAGCACTCTCAGTAATAAGACCTGGATCTTCAGGATACGAGACTGGAACTCCAAGAGAAGGAACAGAGAAAGAAGTACCACAGGCATTACTCTGACCTGTTTCAAAGACAGCTCCATGAGAAATAAGATCTTCCATCTCTTCATCCGAGTCACTGAGAATGATGATATCTGCATTTCCTACAGGAGCAGATGGAACTTCATAGGCCGAGTCAAAGTTAGGAGAAACAGAATCAAGCTCATTGCCATTGTTGGCCAGGAAATCAAATTGCCCACCAACGTCTCGATTAGCATTTCGATCATCAACGTCTCTAGCACTTCCAGTACCACTGCTGCTCCTAGGAATGCCTCCTCCGCTATTAATATCGTATTTCTCTTCTAGCTGACTTTCAGGAGAGAGAGTTAGCAATTCAGGTTTCTTAACTTCCCATGTCCCGTTTGAATTCTTCTTGATTCCTAATTTAAAAGGGCTTTGTCCTTCCAAAGGTCCATCATGTTTGATCTGCTTTGAGTTCTCCAAGTCAGGTTTAATGTTTTTGCCTGTCTCAATGCAAAGAGAACCATCAGGGAAGTGCCACTGTGCAAGATCCAAATGCTCTCTGTCATTCTTCGCGCGCCAAGAACCATCTGGCCTGACATCTATCTCTGTTACATCTTCTCCACAACGACCCATCTGACAAACCATGAAACGTCAGTTGAAATATATTATGTTAAACTAAAGACACACAAGTGGCCTGGATAAAATCTGCAAAGAAAAAACAGGAGATGAAGAGTAAGCAGTACCATGGCTGTGATGCGATTGAAATACGGGTCAATGATCATATGCTCCAAGGTGTAGTTTTTGAGGCAAATGGGGCACTGCCACTGGAAATAAAGTAGGCTTATTCAGCTCTTAACAACAAGACAAGCACAGAAACGGGGAAAAAGTAACTAATTATATTGCTTACCTTCCTAGACCTTTGGTTAAGTTCTACAAAAGTTTCAAGGTCAAAACAGCCCATGTGAATACAAGGTTTGAACCTTCCAGCAATCTTGATTCTCGAACCACTCATCTGCCATCTCCAAACACATAAGCAGTTACATAATTGTACATATCCACTTGAATATGGTCTATAACTATAAGTTATGTAATTTAGCAATGTCAATTAAAGAAGCAAAATTTACGAATAAAAACTTACAGGACAACGCAAGTTGACAGTAACTGAATCTGCAACAACTTCCAGATCACTATCACTATCTGCATTTTCCGCATCATTACCACCCCCTATGCAACGACAAACACGGGCATGTGCATCTTCAAAACGCTCACCATCCAGCTCTTTTGGTATCAAGTTGAGAACCTAGTGAAACGTTTAGTAGTTAATTAACCACTCGGCTCAAGATGGAAACCTTTTTGAAGCTCGCAAGCAATTAACCATTTACTTCTAGCAAAGTACTCTCCCATATCAAATTTATTAAGTGATACTTTAGGGGCAGGGGGGATGTTATGTTTACTTCACATTTCTACGAAAGGTTCTAACAAATGCCCTTATATCAGATATTATACTTCTAGGTAACAAGCATTCCAAGGAAATTGTTAACATGGATTATACGGGTGGAAAAAAAGTATTATCTCACCATTTCTTAACCTGTGTGGAACAGGCAAAAGTATCATTTAAATTGATATGGAGGGAGTATCACTTAGGGGCATGCCCAAAACAAAAGCCATACCTGCTGAACTGTTCGGCGCTTTGCAATTCTGACCCCCAAGCAGAAAATGCGAGCATCACATCCTGTCAAAGAGATCTTATTCATCCCCTCCCTCGTACATGTCGTAATCTAACAAGAAAGAATATGCTGTCAGGATAACCCAAATGAAGAAACTAACTACTTGCAAGCCCAAACTGAATTATCAAGGTTCAAAAGAGTTATTTGACATTGCTAGCCAGCGGATAAAAGGAAGATACGAGAAAACTATCACCAAAGCAAGGAAACATATGAAGTTACAGAAACTCAAGAAAGGAAGGGACTTACTGCAGGACCATCATCACGACCATTAGCTCCTAACAACTGAGAGCCCGGTCTATTGATACTCCGAACTGGCACACCTGTGAATGCAATGTAATATGAAGTATGGCTACCGAGTGAAGAACATAGAGCAGGCCTAATGCAACCATCGGGGCTTCTGAGCCACAGTTGTACGAAATTTTCACAGAATTGTTCAAATTAATATGTTGACGATAACAGCACCAAAAAGAGAGCACCTACCATTGACCTGCAGATCTGAAAATTGGGGCCAATGCATCCTAAATATAACTTTATCATTGAGAAGCATACACCAGGCCTGAAGTAAAAGTGTAACATCGTGGATAAATTTTCAGCCCATTAACCCATAGTTTCTCAAGTAAAGTGGAATACCAATACCAAAATAAAATAATAGAAACCAACCTGAACATCATATTCGGGTTTCTGTACCATATCTCTGTCTGCTCGTGTCAGTTGAAATGTCTTTTCTACATTCTGCATTGGATTTGTCCTGCAACACATTGCAGATTCTTTATTAAATCATAAATCTGCATGTCCAGTAGTAATTTCACAAGAAAAAAAGGTGTATGCAAAAAAGAAGACAATAACATGGATAACGGACATGTTATCCACACAAGTGTGTGTGTGTGTGTCTTAACGAGGATAGCCTCTCCCAATATGGGTCTTCTTTAGAAAAGGGCAAACAACACATTGCGCAAAATTTACTTATCATTAGCGGATCTCTAGTTTGGAATGGCTAACAATTTTATAGGTTTTACTTTGACTTGGAGTTCTCAAAACCAACACAATCAAGTATAGAATATGATGAGTAATGACCACAAGACAATATGTAAAAAAGAAATTGCATCCCCATGTCCATAAAAATTCCAGTTCAAACATCAATAGGTAATATAAAAAAAGATCAAAGTAAATCCACTCACCCATCAGTTGGAATACTCAAAGCAGTCAACTTTATAGGAGGTAGTGGATATGTAACAGTCAGCCAAAACCTGTTAATTGAGAAAACTTAGCACATTCAGAAAATGAACTACCATCAAAATGAAGAACTAAGGAACACTACCACGCTTGGATCATCAGAACCATGTAACAAAATAATCCTACCAACAATCAAATGGGACGTTTGCCACAGGCAGATTACATACAACCAGCGATATGATCACGCTAAAAACGAAGTAAGAAATAGGCTACAGCAAAAAGCTGACAAAATGTAAGTAATTGGTAACATACGGGTCAGCACGATTGATACGACATATTTCACAAAAAAATTGTGGTGGAATTGGTGGTACACCCTCCGTGGGTTTATCTGGGATAACAACACAACCAATATGTTGCCATACTTGACATCGTGGATCCTCGCACTGTAATAAGAGACACCAGTCACTAATAAGCAAAAGGAGATTGAAGGTAGAAGTAATTAATATAGCTCTAACATGTGAGTTTACTCGGATACGATTTAGATATAACACAATATATACATGGATGAAGCATCCAACATGGATACTACACAAAAAATCATTGACTGAATTACCTGAATCATTGACTCAGTTTGCAACGAGCTTCCACAAGGACACTGAACCTTTATATCTATTTTACGAGAGTCAACAACTTCATCCTTGAACTTTGCTGTGTCAAATGATGAATCACTCTGTCCTTTAGAGGCTAAATCAGTAGCCCCGGAAGTCTGCATTTTCCTGCGAGGAGGAGAAAGATAATTAAGTTTGCATTAAAATGTATCCCAGCGAGAATAAGAGAACGTGGAACAATGTGTTGGGAAAATTGGTAACCTAGTTAAGAAATAACTGCAATTTTCTATATATACAGACACATATATTTCCTATATAAACAAAAACAAAAATTATTTTCTATATAATTTTCTTATCTTGTTAACTTTCATAGAAGGTTATTTGGAGAGAGGATCACCTGTAAGTGTCCTCGATTATTTTGGCAATCCCTTCTTTCCCGATTGAGTTCTTCTTAGACTTGGTAACTGCATAATAATAGCAAATATAAGCATATACTCTTAATCCACTGTATAAACAGTCCAGAAACTGCTAGTGTATGTAGTGGAAGACTAGCCCCAACACCATCAACAAAGGGAATAGATGTTAGGTTAAATCTGATGGCTTTATCTCTTAAAATGACTGGCAAGGACAAAGATCATTCTAAATAATATGCATAGTACTATACTGGCTTCCCATTATTTCTTTACTAATCTGGCCAACACCAACATAGACAAGGTCAACATAAAAAGGATGTAAAGAAACTTAAAAGAAATAAATAGTTGGGTGTGTGAAGCTCCCAACTCAGAGCTAATGCTGAAACCAATACCGAGCACCATCATAAAATGGTTTAAAGTTTTTCAAAGAGTATTCATGAAAGCAAACATTTGTTTAAAAATGTAAGTACGTAACGTTAGCAATCTGGAGGTGTAGCTACACACCACAACAATGTGTTTTAAAAGAACAGAAGACAATGCAATATGTAAAAAGATGCATCTGTCGAACAACTACTGATCAAACAACAACTGAGATAAACCAATCACCTTGATCATCTGTAATGGCAGCTAAAATTCTGTCCATTAAGTCCTGCTTTCTTCCTTGCTTTCCAAGACCTAGATGGGTTAGAACATCCTTGAGCTCTTTAACCCGAAAATATCCCAACTTGTCCTGCAACAAAACACCGATAAACAATCAAATACCTACATTCGGTTTGTTGCTTTGCCCAATGTATCTATGAATACAAATACCTAAAACATAATCTAACACTGCTTCCCATCTTAAGTGTCACAGTTACTTCCAAATGTGAACAACATAAACAGTAATATACCTTACAACTTGATACCAAATCCATTGTTTGAAGTTTTCAGAATCAGAGTTCTGGAGATCAAAATCAAGCTGAAGCTCTAAGTTGACTACCAACTTAAATAAGTAAACCAAGTTGAGCTACAAACATGAATGATTCAAAGTTAGGTTAAAACAAACCAAAAACATAAAAAATACAGACCATTAAATGTGGATCATGAAAATCCTTGAATGAGTACAATATACCAACAACAAAAAAATCAACAATCTCAAAAACCCTAATATGCGATTAACCCATACCTTCAAATAAATAGATTAGCAAGAAACAAAAGCGTTTGTTAACGGAGGTTTAGAAAGTGAAGAAGAGAGTGAGATGGATTTTAGGTTTGATACTTGAGAATCTCTCTTTCTTTTCTTCTGTATCTCTCCTCTTTCGTTTTGTTTTGGTAGAGAGAAACATAGCCGGAAGGGCAAAATCTACTCTCCCCAAAAATCACGATGAAATTTCCGGACGTAACTGGTTTTTATCAAATCTAGTTTAATCCGTCCGATCACGTCCGGGAATAATGTAAGTGTGCACTGTGTAACGTGGCAAACGAGGTCTCAATTTCCGACGGATTCACGACCACGACCAACAAATCCACACGGTTGCACTTGAGTTTGGTGGGGACATCTGAGATCCTTTTTCTTCATGGGACCGCGGTCTGCGGTATGGCATGTCGATATTGTATAGCCAAGCCACCAACGGACTGATATCTGCCGGTGCTGCAATACTTGACCAGTAGGTACCACGGGTATCAGTATGTCCTCGAGTTTGTCATTGCAATTGACATTGCCAAACCTTAGTCGTCCTCTGTCATTTAACTGTATAATGGTCTCCACAATCCATCAACATCCCTCATCATTGAAAAACATTATCAGGATCCCAACCCAAGGCGGTTTTAATAGCATTGCATTTTTATTTAGGGGTGTAAATTCGGGCAGGCCGGGCCGCCCGATCCAAAAACTAAGACAGGCCGGGCAGGCCAGGCTTAATATTTGTGAGCCCGTAAACAAATTCAGGCCGGACAGGCCGGGTACAAGTAGATAATTTGCTACCCAAAGACCGCCCAAAACCCGCTTTTTATACGGGCAGGCCAGATCGGGCCGGACATGCCACTATTTTGATTTTTTTTTTAAGTTTAAATTTTCAAATGAACGGTATTAAATATAATATCCTTTCCTTTCCAACATCACATATCGTAAGTAAAGTGATAGTATTATTTTATATTTAAATTACACTGACAAATTTTTAATTTTAGGCTATAATAAATAATTAATTAGAGTATAATAAACTTTCTAATAAGAAAATATATTACCATTAATGTTTTGAAAAGGTTAATTATAAGTAAAAACAATTATATATTTTATTTTTCTTGACACAAAATTGACAATTATAAAATTGTAACTTTTAAATCTTTTTAAGAGGATATTAAATGATTAATAGCACATAGAAGCCTTTCAGGCCGGGCACCAGGCCGGGTATCAGGCCGGGCATCATAATTAATCGCAAAGCTCGAGACCGCCCAATAAATTAATCCAGGTCAGGCCGGGTAGCCCGCAACGGGCCATAACAGGTTTTGGGCAATTTCAGGTACAGACGGGCTTGGGCGGGTACGGGCAGGCTGAGTTTTTTCGGGTAATATTTACACCCCTATTTTTATTGTAGTTTTATCTGAACGGCATAGTTAAGTTGCACTTTTTACGCCTAATGTGCGGTTGTTACGTAAGCACGTCAGGAAGGACGTTAAAAAGGTTTCCCTTATTCAGTAAGTTGAGATTGTTTAAGAGGGGTAATGACCCAGCCATGTCCACGTCAAGAATTAAAGGCCAAAAAGAGGTACTGTATATCAGAAGATTCTTTTTTAGTGCACCATTTTATCAGCTGTGCTTTACAGTTTGTGTACCGGTTTTGGCAGAAGGCTGACTACTACGACCCTTGACACGAGTGGCAGGGCGTTGAGCCACATCAACGTGTTAATGGTCGTGAGTTTACACCGATTCTCATCCAAATGATGTAGAGTGGTATAGCTGATGATCCTTGGTGTGGCAGGACTGGTTATTCTTTCAACAGGTTCAGACTTCAGAATAGCACAAACAACGAAACCAAACATTCAATTTTTTAATCCCGAAGCACAAACAAAGCTGGAGCCACCAATTTTCACTCAATGCAATTAGATAACCGAAAGATATAGTGTACAAAGAAAACATAGCTACAATAAGAATCACATTCTTTTTCTTCTTGCATGTACAAACTTACAAAGAACTTCCTCTCCCTTTTGCACTGCAAAGAAACATACAATCTTAGCTTTATATACACAAACACAATACAGGGAAGATCTTGAGGGGAGGAGGTGTACTAACAATTGCCATGTAAAGGCACCTATGGTTATTCGTACATGCGTTTTGTTTCTCAATCAAGTAGGTCTGACCGGAAATCCCTTCCCAAGTCTAGAACCAGAAGTTTCAGAGCCGGGGACAGTGAGCATGCTCCCACTATCTGACATGTAGAAATAGTTATAGTTAATTCTAGTAACTAAATCCGCCAGATGAGGAAAGTGTCCAACATTGAGCTTGTAGGATAGTACCTACACAAAGTTCGGATAGTTTTAGCTTCTCTGTATGCAAGTAAGACAGATACTGACTGTATTATGATGTCAATGGTACTTTAATTTGAAGCAAATGAAAATATACTAATCAGAAAAGATTAATATAGAAGCATACTCTGAGTAGAAAGGCAATGCAATCATCGAACTGCTTTTCAATTCTATCCACCTCCATTTCGCATCGTGCCTTGATAGCAAGTGCTGTCCCACCACTACTTAGTGTTTGCTGTACGGAATAAAACTCAAGGGCTAATCTGAGGATGCTCTTGATCCGATTAGCAATCAACATCCACTGCAGTTCAAAATGGATTGGCATCACACACATTTTTATGCTACAACTACCAAAGAAAGTGAAGTTCGAGTAGATTTGCTTACTAGCTTATCTGGGACCACAAAGCACTGTCGTTGAATAGACAACAGGTACGCTTCATGCACTTCTATGACTTCATCAAGGGAGCCAGCAGATGCCATACCTTCACAAAGTTCAATCCAGGCACTATGAAAAACCTGCTTATTCGGTCAACGGAAGAGCTGTCAGAGAGGGACTCTTCTTCGAGAAGACTATAATGTAGAGATTTTGAAGTTTACCCTGTCCATCACATACTGATGAAAGGCATCAACAAAATGGAGCAGCTTTTGCTCCACTAACCAGTGATGTTTACGATTGACTGTTGAAGTCCCTCTACCCTGAAAATTAATCAATTTCAATTGCTGATAATTAATGTACAAATGGTTGAAAAACTCACAATGATTGACATTATCAAAAATAATGATGTGAGCAAACTAATATAAAAATACTACATATTAGTCAAAACATAGCTTTCAACATCAATAGTTAGAAGCTAGAGTAACAGTATAAATACCTTCCACATCCACCTCCGAGCTTTGTCAAGAACAAACTTTGCCCGTTTAACCTTCAACAAGAAACCCATTACCTACATTCAACACAAAAATTAGATCATTTGAAGCATATCTGAGCAAACACTTGAAGGATAAGAGAATGAGAAATCTGACCTGGTTATACTTCTTAATTGCCTCCGAGTTGGCAATAAGTTCAAGCGGCCAAGAAACCTGACATCACATGCATTAAATCGCTCTAAAGCATATTATGGCTTGAAAAAGAAGTCAAATTCCACAAATCCATATCACATTTATAAAACACGCACCTTATAACTGAAACTAAGCATATCAAGGGCATCAATTCCAAAGAATTGGTTGCGGCCCTTGAGATTATTAGAGGCATGGCTGAAATTGGTATTTTTGTCATCGCCATCAGCAGCATCTTGCTTTGTGATCGACAAAACCAAAGAATCCGGAGCACTTAACAGCATGCCATCAGCAGAGTTTCTGATGGATTCCTGCAATCAATAAAAGAAAAACCACTATTACTAGTAATCTTACATGAAGCAAAAACGCACTGGAAGTATAATTGTGGTCTCCAAGATCTCATAGCATTTCTTATTATACCTGTAGAACGCCATTCAACTCAAACTCGTCATCCCAAGATTCCCCCTTGTCTAGCTTATCGAAAAGCACGATAAGGAATTGTTGCAAAAGATCACCTGAAGATTAGATGGTCAAGATAGTTATGTCCATGAAGTGAGGTCAACATTTTACAAAGAGAAGCCATCTTCCCACAACAGTCTAGATATAAAAAAAATACCTGATCCAAGTAAGAATATAGCACGTAATACTCCGAGTTCATCCATCAATCTCCAACCATTCATCAGTTGGAGCAAGATATGCTTGCCAACATAATCCACCTAGCATACATGACCATAATAAGTTAGGGCAATCAGATGGCCTACTGACAGATGAATAGTTTCCAATTGCATGTGAGCAGTTTACCTGTTTCTTGATATAAACAATAAGGCATTCCTGCATAATAACTACAGGAAGTGGTGTATCCTTAAGCTTGGCCTTTTGAAACCAGTTAAGAATTCTTGATGAAAGGGTGCTATTTCTTTGAAAAGGCAAAAGCTCTGAAATATAGGGATCTTCCTGTATAAGTTAATCAATGTGAGTTATCTATGATTTTAAAAAATGCCAACGAAAAACAATTGAGGAGTCAGAAATCCAATAGGACCTGAAAAGGAGGAAGAAGTGTCGGAAACGGATATAAGACTCCTAAAGTTCTTATGTCATCTTCTGAACGTTGATGCTCAGATTCACCAAATGGATAACCAAACATAAAGTCTGTCTCCTTCATTGCAGAAGGTACCCCATCGATTCCACCAAATATAGCATCCCGAAAGCTCCCATCATTCAAGGGAGGGAGGTGGTAATTTCTAGAAACATCCAGTTCACCCCAATATTCTTTGTTGTTATTGAGAAATGCCCGACAAACGGTAATGACAGGATTTTCAGGACAATATAATATGGAAAGGGGCCGACCTATAAATTCCCCACCTATTTCCACTTCATTACCTCCCTGAAAGCAGTCAGAATCCTTGGAAGAATCTGAATTAATCATTTCTTTCTGTAACATTGCATCAATTAAAAATTTACACCAAATTTTATCTGAAAACATAGAGACTGCCTCAATGTCACCATTCTCCTCAGGAAACTTCTTCTTGTCCATGTATGACTCTAATGTTTGTGCTATATTATGTTTCTTTGGGTCATCCTGCCCAAAAGTCTTAGAGACATGACTACCATCTCCTACAAGACCCACCAATGACACAAAGAATATCTCTGATAAAGTTAACCCCGCTATGTTTGTCCCTGCATGCGTCTCACGTGTGTCGGTACCAACTTCAGGCCTTTCAAAAACATCTTCAGTATCAGAACTACCCAATGGCAAACCATACTCTCTGGTAGTATGCCGAATCAGTTGTAACGATTTTCCAGCAGATACAATGGCTTTCGCTATATCCTTTACAAAAAGAGGGCACACTTCAAGGTCCGTGGTGGTTTTGTTTTTCTTTGTAAGGTTAGGTTCCCTATCCGATATTCTCTTATTATAATTCACCATTGATTCGCCATCATTGCCAATTGCTGTTCCAGATAACCCAGTACCAGAATGTCTGCACCGAGACCTCAACAGGTAGCTCTTCTCCCAGAACTCGGCTTGATTTATATGATCGATAGCAATTGCATTGTTGGCATAAAAGAACAGCTGAATCAAGCATACAAAAAATACTGAAGCATCCCAGGTGGTACGAATAATAGAAAATATAAACACGGGCACGCAAAAATACTATATTAAAAGCAAAAGTACCTCCTCAAATGGATCATCAAGAGTTCCATCATAGAGCCAAGAATCAAGTCCTTCAATATACGGTAATACGCTTCCTACAAGTAAGTATAGTAGCATATGGTACGCTTCCTCCTGAAATTAAAACTAGCATACTAAATCTTAGAATCACATACCAAATTAACACTATAAAAAGGAATATATGGACCAGAAGGTGTTTCTGCAACCTCGCCACCTTGCACAAGACAAACTTCATTTAACTTCACGTATAGATGATCGAGGATATGAACAGCCATTTCACCGGCTGGAACGAATGACTCAAAGTCCAAAGAAAAACTAGGAATAGCTCCTTGCACAGTATGCCAAAGATATTCGGCTCCAGAACACACACTGAAACCATAATTCGTCAGTGAGCAACATCATAGAGGGAAAACCCAGAAATAAACCAGGCCACCCTAGAGAGATTATAATTATAAAACTTGCAGTGTGAACGATGTACACCATTCAGCATGCGTTAGGTGCTAAAGGATGAAATGATCAAGAATATCACCTTGATAAAGCATTTGACAGTCCTAAAAGTGATGGAGTGGTCCTAGCAGTAGAGCTCATCACCTTCATTTCCTCCTCTAGAGCAAGATCTCGAAACCTCTTTTTCCACATAAGAAAACCAGTTATTTTCACTCACACTCCACAACAAAGACATATCAGGTGTTATGTATCAGGTGTAATACCTTGAGCCATGCTGAGACAGAATTTGCAAATGCTTTTAAAGTAGGAGATGATCTCGAAGAAGACATCTGCACCTTCTTAATGAAAATCTCAACCAACTGTAGACATGTTGCAGCGTATACAAATTGATTGAGAATTTCACTAAGACTTGCTTGGGAAAGATGAATTAGGTAGATCCCACTTTTGAAATGGAAATATTTCCCTTTGTCATTCCAGTAAAATAGAGAACTGCAAAACCCCTGTAGCATTTGCAGGACACCCCTAACCTAAAAATAACAAAAAACAGTGACAAGGTTGTGTATAATCAAAAAATGAACATCAAAGTGGAAATGCTGAATGGAGTATTTCAAGAACTACGATATAAGTACCAAGTGAATTTCATTTGCCCTTAATGTGGATATAGGCGCTGCAAATGGAACTCCTTCTGAGAAGATACAGCTAAGCCGTTTGATTAAACTTTGAGGTACTTCAACTTTTTTTCCATCTACGGAAAAGAAATCCACAACATAACAGAAAATTAGGGTTTTATAAAACTAAAGTCGTGTGCTTATTAGTAATGAGGTTTAAAAGATGTAAGTAGAAAAATAGGAAAGTGAAGTTTAAAATTCATGTACCTTTGGGGACCTGTTGCAGAGCTTTATCTGCGGTTAAGTGATGACGAGAATTGACGATAACTTCGTCCGCCATTACTGATCAAATCGGCAAAAGTTTGTAGAGAGTGAGAACCGAAATTTTTTGCCTCCAAAACTTTCCCAAAGAAAGGAAATGGCGAGCACTCGCACTCCGATGGATAAATAATTCGGCCCAGGCTCGAGACAGTTTTCTCCGACCCGACTGGGGTCCAATATGGATCCAGATTTTGTGTTCAATCTTAAAAACACTAGGATATGACCCGTGCCTTAACAGCACGGGATGCATGATTCTTGTCCTCGGTTCATTTCTGATATGATATCTTATTGCTGTTTTTTCTAATTATTGGTGAAAAATGCACTATCTTGTAGGAAGAAATGAATTTGAACATCGCCTTTAGAGTCTCTAAATCCATTAGACGGTCCATTCGAATGGATATTGAAAAAATGAAATGCGTTGCAATATAATGTCTACATTTAATGTACAAATCATTTTATTTATAACAAAACAGTCTTGAGGTCATAAAAATTTTATCCACAAAGCCTAATTAATTTGTGTGTGCCTTCACCACAAAGCTGACTTATATCTTCAATGTGGAATTGAAAATGGTGGAAAGAGTAATTAGGCAACACTTAATTTTAATTTTAATTTTAATTTTAACAAATTTAATGATTTCATTCAGCTGATTTGGTGCCAGACTGCTGAATTGCATCGACAAATGCTCCTATTACACTCTGCGGATGTAGAAATACTACTCTCTAAACCACACACGTTCACTCGAAGCAACGGCCTCACTTTTGGATTTTAATATGGTTGTAATCGAAGTTGCAGCAGCTTTGACCTTCCTCATATAGTGTCTTTGTTTCAGGTTGTCTTTTTTTTTCAGGTGAGTCAGATCCGTTCAATCACCAATTGGCTGTAAAGAGCTCAGTTAAGTTATGTCGATTTATGTGGAAAATTCCCCTTTTCCTTTCACGAAGGGGATTTGGTTTCAGACCTTTAAATTGATTTTAAAATAGATGCTCTAAGAGTGAAACCTTGTGTTTCAATTTACGAAGAACGGTCGAATGGTCAAAAACGGCATAGTGTATATGCTGGAATTAACACAATTCCAATAATTGAGGATGTAGTATTGTTTGACGGAATGGGCCTCTTCAAAAGAAATTTGGACCGTAGAATCTAGATTTTGCCAGTTACACCATAATATCTTTCATATTGTAAACTAAAACCGACTTGTGTGTTGTATCATACTTTCGTGCTTGCAGTCAAACGTGACTAACCTTTATTAGGAATAAGTTCAGTAATATACTTTCAGTAGATGAAGTATTTTATTAATTTCAATTAATATAAAGGACAGTTCAACCCAGGTCTAACAAAACCAAAACTAAGAAAAACTTCATTTCTTTGGAGATCATGAGAAATTATAGATTCGGTACTTTCTCCTGCGTCAACATGCTGCCAACATTCTTTAGCTTACTAAAACTATATTTAGTGCTTATGAAAGTAAACTTAAAATGCATAATTCCTATTATAAATATTTTATTTGACAATTTTGTAACTAAATCAAACTCGACATTGTACGTAAAAATTGTTGAACTGTTATAGGGCTTGCGGCCCATGGATGTGCGGTTCATTAGAATATTAGGGTTTTACTTTCTCTTGTATATAAAGAATGCTATATCTAATGTAACGGTTCTCCCTCTTTTGGTTAATAGAAAATTTTTCTCTCTTCCATTTTCTTTCTTTATTATTGTTACTCCAAAACGTTATCAACACGAACCAATAAGGAAAATACACAACCAATTAATCGAAACATAATTAACATTTATTATTGTTTGCGCAACAACTAGCTCCGAAAGGGTCTAATTGCTGCTTCGATACCAAACTGATGGAGATATGATTCAAAAGACATTGTCTACTTTCCCTTTGCCATATGTTATTCTAGCCAACCAATACCGCATAGAGGTTGATAACAAGATAATAACAACTTTTAGCAAGTTGATTAACTTATTGCGGGTGGCCGAAAGGCACAATGAAGTTCTATCAAACAACAATGCTAGAGCCCCCAGGAAAAAGAAAATTCCCGAGGCTAACTATGGCAAGGATAACAAAGGAAAACACCCTAAATAAAAGAGGGTTAAAAATGTTGATTCATATTCTCATGCTCCATACTCACGTGGGGATAACAATCCACATGAAAGTGGACAAAATGGTTATCATGGAAGGAGCCATTGGTGTGGAGGTCATTCAAATACCTGGTCTAGAGATGTTACTTCATGACCTAGTGGTAGGGGAAACACTGTTGAAAAATACATAAGAACCCCACTCTTAAAAAGGCTGATAATGGCAATGCACCTTGTTACAGGTGTGGAATCTCCGGATATTGGTACCAGCAATGCAAAGCTAGTGCCAAAGTAGCAGCTAGCTACAAAAAGTACCGGGAATCTATAGATCAATAATCTCACTGAAGCTCATTGTTTGGAAGAACATGATCATGCCCCAGATGTCAACTTCACCATTTCAGACTTCCAGGGCAACAAGAACCATGCCCTTATGGAAACACCTGACTTTGATTGATTATTATTTTTTTTAGTTGTCCTTTGATCCCAGAAATTTATTTATTTTCTTGCTTTGTGGTTTAGCAGACTTTGGTTTAAATATTTCTTTTGATGACTTAAACTATGTTAGGTAGTCTTATATTATCGTTTTTTGTTGATGGATCAGTGGTTTCTAACTTTTTTATGGGTACTTATTATGCTTTTGATTTAATTTTTACTGTGATAATCTATTGCATGATTGAATAATGTGACTGAATTCCCTGAAGTACCGTCTACTTGTAGGAATGTCATCCTCAGAAGAGATTGAGTGCCTAGCTGATAGTGGCACCATGCACACTATTTTAAGAAATAGGCAATTATTTGTTGACTTAATTCCTTATAAATCCTATGTGACTACGATGATTAGATCATCACAAGTGACCATTGGGCGAGGTAATGCTCAATTTTTGTTGCCAAATGACACAATGATTAAAGTCACGGAAGATCTATATGCACCAAGAGCTAACCGTACCTTGTTGAGCTTCAAAGATATCCGTGCAAATGGTTATCACTTGGAAACTCACTGTGAAAATGGAATTGAATATATAAATATTATCTCTAATACATGTGGAAGAAAATGCATTTTAGAAAAATTAATGAGTCACTCTAGTGGTTTGTACACTACTACTGTTCGGATTATCGAATCACATGTTATTACCAACGATGAATTGTTGAACAGTGACTTATACAAGCTTTGGCACGACCTCTTGGGGCACCCAGGTCGTGATATGATGATCCGTGTTTTAAAGAACTCACACGGACATCCTTTCTTTCGAGAGAAAAGTAAAATGGGACAAAAGACAGTTGCAATGCAAAATAACAACGTCTGCCAACCACTGACATCTAAAACAACTGATGTGAAACCTCTCTCTCATTCTACTTCGTGGACTTTTTCAAAAGCACACCACTCATTTTGCAAAGCTTGTTCTTTAGCAAAGACAGGAGAAAGACCATCCTATGCTAAAGATACAAAACAAAACATTCCATTTTTACAAAGAATACAAGGTGATATCTGTGGACCTATACATCCACAGTGCGGACCATTCAGGTATTTTATGGTTCTGGTAGATGTTTCGACCCGTTGGTCACATGTTGCATTACTTTCCACAAGAAATGTTGCCTTTGCAAAGCTCCTAGCACAAATTATACGTTTTAGGGCTCACCACCCCGATTATCCAATCAGGTCTATCAGACTTGATAATGCTGGAGAATTTACATCTAAAGGATTTGATGATTTATGTATGTCTATCGGAATTGACGTAGAGCACCATGTACCCCACGTACACACTCAAAATGGTCTCGCAAAAGCTATCATCAAAAGGTTACAGATGATATCTAGGGCATTGGTTATGCGTTCCAACCTTCCTATTACTACCTGGGGGTACGCCATATTGCATGCAACATTACTTATTCTCTTTAGACCCACTATTAGCCAACCATTTTCTGCGTACCAGTTGGTAACTGGATATGAGCCTGATATTTCACATTTACGCATTTTTGGTTGTGTTGTATACGTGCCTATTACGCCCCCACAGCGTACTAAGATGGGTCCCCAAAGACGATTAAGTATTCATGTTGGATATGAATCCACAAAAATTATTCACTATTTGGAACCTTTGACAGGCGATCTCTTTACCGCTAGATTTGTGGACTGTCACTTTGATGAGACAACCTTCCCATCGTTAGGGGGAGGTAACGACAGGAATTTTCGTGGTGTGTACCCACTTTGTATCATCTTGATCCCCGCACCTCATAATATGAAAGTGGAGTGAAAAGAATTATCGATCTTCAGAATGTGGCAAACTCAATGCCTGATGCATTCACTGATATTGCTAAAGTGACGAGATCATACATACCAGCTGCAAACGTGCCTGCAAGGTTAGAAATCCCTAATACGGGAAAAGGCACCTTATATAGAGATGTCAAACCTACACTTGGTGGAAGTGTAGCTGAGGTCGTGGCCCCTCAAAAGAGATAATGGAAGACCACCTGGTTCGATGGATACTTACTCAAGGAAGAAAAAAGTGAGTAAGGCACAACCCGATCCATTTATCATCAATACAGATGATCCTTCTCATGAAATTATATCTGATTACAGTTATGTCCATGAATCAATACTGGAGGACGCTCCGAAATGATTCCAGAGAACCAAGAAATCTCTATGGATTATGAGAGTGCATATGTATTAATGGAAACTGAAAAAGCGGGGGTCTAATAACACCACCCAATATTTCGCTTAGCAATCTGTATGGACTAACTCCAATATATTTTAATAGAGAATCAACTAGACAGTCAAACTCAATCTAGATTAAAGTATACCGAGGAGTTAATATCTCTCTTTTGATTTTATCTTTGCTCAAGCTAATGACAATCAGCGAGTCTTTATCAAATACAAGAAATAACTTGGATGGTACCAAAGACCAATATCCAAGGATCAATCAATATCAATCAACAACCAAAGGTCGGATTTCCAATTGATTGATTCAAACGCACAACCTGTATTATTTCAATTATAAAGATAAAACAATATAATTCGGAAATTGAAATAACACAGACACCAGAAATTTTGTTAACGAGGAAACCGCAAATGCAGAAAAACCTCGGGACCTAGTCCAGATTGAACACACACTGTATTAAGCCACTATAGACACTAGACTGCTCCAAGCTAACTTCGGACTGGACTGTAGTTGAACCCCAATCAATCTCCCACCGATCCAAGGTACAGTTATGCTCCTACGCCTCTGATCCCAGCAGGATACTGCGCATTTGATTCCCGTAGCTGATCTCACCCACAACTAAGAGTTACTACAACCCAAAATCGCAGGCTTTAACAATAAACAAATATGTCTCACACACAAGTCTACCAAAGGATCAATCTATCTCCCACAGATAAACCCTAAAGGTTTTGTTCCGTCTTTTGATAATAATCAAGGTGAATAGGAACCAATTGATAATCCGGTCTTATATTCCGGAAGAACATCCTAGATTAATCAATCACCTCACAACAATCTTAATCGTATGGTAGCGAAACAAGATGTTGTGGAATCACAAACGATGGGACGAAGACGTTTGTGATTACTTTTTATATCTTGCCTATCGGAGATATCAATCTCAAGCCAATCAATCTGATTGTACTCGTACGATAGAAGATGCAAGATCAGATCACACAACTACGATAAAAATAATATCGGTCTGGCTTCACAATCCCAGTGAAGTTTTTAAGTCGTTAACCCGGTTTGAGAAAAGAAAACCAGAGGGTTAGAGGAGAATCGACTCTAGTACGCAAACTAGTATCACACGTAAGGTGTGGGGATTAGTTTTGCACAATACTAGATGTCTCCTTTATATGGTCTTTTAAATCAGAGTTTTTCCTTGGTAACAAAGCAAACAATATCCACTATTAGATGAAAACCTGATTTAGATTCAAGATAATATTTCTCAACCGTTAGATCGAAAACTTAGCTTGCTACACACACTTGACAATGCACGTCTCTAGGTTTGTTAACCGTACCCAAACGTATGCACTTGTTGGTTCAATAATAGTTAACCAAATGGTTAGCCATATGAGCATCTCATATCAACCATGTTCTTCTTCACCATAACTAGTTCAAATGAACTACTTAGAGAGTTGTTCAATTGCAAGGAAATCTCATGTACTACACAAGACACAATTGAAGCAAAGATGATTTGATTCACTCGAATCGGTTCATGAACTTTATAGCCACGGTTTGCAAACTGCATTCCTTAGTCTTTATAAGTTTAGGTTCAGAAATCATCTTCAGATATATAACCTTTCTCAAGTTCGCAGACTAGGTTCGCGGACTTAAGCAACCGGTAGAGTTTACAAACTCCAGCAGAAAATCTCGGCAAAGACTTTCGCCGGTTCGCGGATTGGGTTCGCGGACTTGTCTGGTTTGTCAACTCCAGTAGAATTTCTCGGGATGAGAAGTTTGGCAGTACTTGGCTCACGCCATTCTCCGGTTTCTCTTGATCACCAAAGTTCGAAAACTTTGGTTCAAGGAATAGGACTTATACATAAATGTGTTTCCACAACAATGTTTATGTCCACCGTTGGTTATGTAATCTAAACTCTCATTTCAATCATTCAAACATTCTTAGAGGACGTTATATAGTTGTTATTCACAAACCATTTCTCGTCAAAGCAATTCTCAAAGTGATTGAAACATATCATGACTTTCGTCACTAGGTAAAGATAAACTTGATCGAAGGGAAACGCTTACCAACACATATTTCGAGATATAGATAGGCGAGGTATACTCGGATCAAAATACCAAATGTGTATAATCCAGTCTATATATATAGCATACGACTTCTTGTCTCAAAGAGTAGGAGATAGAGTAGATAGACTTTTGAGTGAGAGATAAGTTCAAGCCTTCACATACCTTTTTGTCGAGAAGTTCTACCGGTTCCTTGAGTAGTTCTTCTTCTTGTATGATGAATTGCCATGAAGTCCTTGAGCTCAACTACACTTTATATCCTAGTCCGAGACTTAGCTATAATAGACTAGAAATCAAGACTTATAGTTTTGATCATTAACATTGACAAACATGCTTGAGATAGCAACGCATGCGAGTTCGACCGAGCAATGCTCTAACAATCTCCCCCTTTGTCAATTTTAGTGACAAAACTATCAATACATATGGAATACAAAAAAGATAATGAAACTTTAGTAGCTCCTATTACACATGTCTAATCTTCAACGTTCCTCGAAATCTTCGTCATTTCCAAGTACTCCAATGATCCCAAAGGTTGTAAGTTTAGTATCACCATTGTTGAAGATTCGTAGCTATGACAATGAGAAAGCATTGGTCTCGATCATTGTTATATAGCGTCATAGTATTGTTACACAGTGTCAAAGTTCAATTGTATCACAACTTTAACAATAATACTATGGTGATATGTATCACTCCCACTTAGTCAATACTCCATCTCACATGGAAACCATTCCCCCTTACACAATGATCCGAAAACCATATGTATTTGTAGTGTGAACTATATATTAATTCTCCCCCTTTTTGTCAATAAAATTGGCAAAGGTACAAGAACGGGATCATAATGAAATTTATGTAAGAGACATTTCATGACTAAAAGAAAATACATACCATCTAATTTAGATTCAATCATATAGCCGAATCTAATAGCATTCATCAAGGAGTTTAAAGATACAAGATAACCCCTCTAATATTCCATAGACGCACTCCCCTCAAGATATTACCATTAAGCACAAGTTCAAAAGAACTCTCCCCAATTTGATGTCATTCCCGAAAGAACAACAAGAGCGACCTTAATTTCAAAAGAAAATAAGGATTTTAATGGACAACAAAAACCATGAGAATGATTTCTTATATCCAAAAACTCAATCAAATTAATCACAAGTAAACCCATGATTAATTTAATTGGAATATACAATCAAATCAAACACAAAAAGTGATCAACTTAATTGATTATGCTCAACATAAGAGAACTTACTGATAGACACATTTTTGTGTCTAATTTGTCCTCAATGTCCGTATTGTTGGAACTCTATTTTTGTACTAATATTGTGTTTTTATGTATTTTTAGGAAATAAACATTTTTGGAAAATTCGGCTCGAAAAGTTGATTTTGGCACCCAGAGGACAAGTGTTATTCGGACTCTCGCTTTTGGATAAGGGGTAACCTAATTACTAAGGGGCACCCCCAGGTCACCCCCAAGGCAGCTGCTATTCGCACCCCTACTCTGGATAGGGGGCTACCAGTTTCTTCCCCATTTGAACCGAGTTTTGGCGGGAAAAATAGTTCTTCACCAGCGTAATTGTTGAAGCAAATTTTGGACGTGATATAAGGAGATTCAAGGGCTAGTTTTCATTGGGTTGGACCTGCTATAGCCTAACAGGGATGGTATGGGTGTTCGAATCGAGTTATTTGGGCTGGATAATCGTGGGATGCAAAACAGGGAAGATATTCTCAAAACAGGGAAGATATTCTATTCTCGGAATTTTTGGATGGAAGATACGTGCATGGGTCGACTGTATTGGTTGGAAACAAATTCTACAGCTCAGAGAAGACGCCTGAAATAGATAAACCAGGAAACAAATCCCGTAACAAGTCAGAAGAATAAAAAAATATATATCGGGAATATTTTCATTCACTGCCGAGTAATGGGAAGATTTTTTGGATTAATGAGAAGTTATTCTTGGTCCAAAGGTGTATAAATATAACTCTTGGGTTAGCATAGAGGGGTGTCGAGAGTTTGGGGTCGAGAGGAGGTCCAGAGAAGCAGAAATCAAGAGTTGATGAAACTCTGTTGTTGCTGCTGCTGATGATGAAGAACACCAAGAACACGAAGAACGGACTCACAAGGACAGTCGTTTATCAACAGTGTCTAAGACGCACAGCCGTGGGTCGCAGTGCAGTCTAAACAGCAGCAGCACTTGTCTTTTATCGTTCATTCTGTGACGCTTTTTGTGCGTCGCAGATTACAGTTTTACACCATTTTCTCCTTTTCTCTCCATTGTAAACACCATTTGAGCTATAAAAATATATTTTGAGCGTGTTATCATCATGAGGAGCTAAAACCCAACACTGGGACGACGGAGGAGGCTGAATTTCATCCTTGGGGTAATTTATTTTATTCTTTTTTATGACTTTTGCATTAATCTAAAATTGAAATATGGTTTGAATTAATTGGTTGTTATTTAATTTGATTATGTATGCTTAGCTTAGTTGTTTTGATACATCATGCTTAGGACTTACAATCAATATTTTAAGAATCTATCTTGGCAAAATCAGAGTCCATGTTAATTTTATTGAGTTTTATTTGTCAAAGAATATATGAGTGAACCCTGTGTAGTGAATTCGGCCAATTCCTTAGTCCTAGTACCTCTCGCCCATTGTTAATATTTTTGTATATATATTTTTATTAAATCTAAAAATTCCATTTCCTTCACAAGTCTTAAAACAACCCTTTTATCACTATCTACAACAACTTTGAAAATCTTAATCATTTTGGCGCCGCCGGCGCGGATTTGTGCTTAAGTAGAATTTTTAGGTTTTTATTATTTTTATTATTCCATTTGTTCTTTTTTACGTCTCTTTGGTTGTGTCTTTGTATTACAGGTTTGAAGTTGGATACTAAAGACCTTGGAATCAAAGCTTAAAGCTAAAAGAGAAGGAAAAAGACAAAGCAAAAAAATAAAGAAAAAAAAAGAGGAAAAAAAAAGAGAGAATTATTTTTTTTATTTTTTTTAAGAGACTTTCCTTTTTTTTTTGTAATTATTATTATTATTTTTTGTATTTCTTTTCATTGGATTGGAATTTGGACAATTTATTTTAATTTTAAACCCTACGGAAGGGTTATATAATATATATATATATATATAAACTGTTTGCAGGGAAGGACGACGATTACAATATCGTCCCGGCCCCTCGGGTTCGTACATGACATAGGAGTCGTGGCCCGAGTCGACTTCAACGGTTCATCCCCTGTCTGGTACGGGAGGTAAGTCCATCGAAACACTCGTGAATCTCCTGTAAGCGAGTTACTGTATTCCTTACGGTGATTCATTGATTGAGGACGAATTTGGACTGTTTTTAAATTCCTAGTAAAGGGCAAGGCCTAGCCAATACAAGATAAGGGTTCGGATTTCATCACCGCTCCCTTCTTGCCCGCTTTAGGAAAACGAAACCAAACGCGAACCTAAGCTTAAAATTTTGACTAGAACGAGACCTATAGGGTAACGAGCTTAGTAGGAAAGTCGTTCAAAAAATATTGGTTACTCTTTAAGCATACTTCGAAGTTCATGATGGTTTCTGTGAGTTGAATGCGTGATTGCGCCGCCTTGTGATAGCGGTGAGGCCTTGGGTATCAAAGCTCCACTGAGCTTCCCTCGCCTCAATTCAACTTACTTTGACTCGGATTGATTCCAGAGGGGTTTGCTTAAATTGTAACGAATTCCCTTTCGAAAGATTAGAAGTTGGTCTAGAAACAATCTAAGTGGAGCCATCATGCTTGTTGTTTGCTAGATTTTATAGGTTTGATTTGGTCGAGTCAGCCTTGTTTGTGATTGTGTAGAATTCCCTTGCAATTAAGAATGTCGAACTGGTATGATAGAAGCCAATACAATGATTATCGACCTGAATTTGAATATGGACATCATCCTTTCTATGACCATGTTGGGAATAGTGGTTGGGAACGCCGTCATTTGGAAGGATATGGGTCATACCCTGGTGAGCCCAATTACTATCCACACATGCATCAGTCTTACGAGCAAGAAGATTATAGTACTAGTTCTTCGTCTCTAGAGGATACAATCAAACTATTGAAAAGTAGTCATTTTTATGATCCCTCTATTCCTATTCCTCCTTTATAAGAGTCCCTCAGGGAGTTAGCTGAGTCGACGCGTAAGTTTGCTGAGATGAATAGTGTAATTCTAGACGAAAGAACTACAATAATGAGTGAACTTTCTATAGAGGAATCCCTCAAGCTGATGGCTGAGACGAACGAAAGACTTGCTCGAAATAATCTTACTTTCCAATATAGTATTTCCAATAATACCCTTAAAAATGAGGATAGTTATTTTCATAATCAAGATGACAAGGTTAGAATTGGTAGCACTACTTGTTTTGATGAGGTTCGATCTTTTTCATGTTATTATGATGAGGATAGTGTTGATGGAGAATCATACTTATGTAGGAATAGTGATCAGGAAATGGTTACTCCAATTGAGATTTACAATGATAATATTATTTCTAGTTCAAATCCAAATAATTTTAATAATTATTCACCTATTCAAAAGGACGAGGATTTGACTAGAGATACCCTCGTTTTAGACGATGTAGTATTTCCTGTTTACAAAGCCGATAATGATTTAGAGGAACGAGTTTATTCTGAGAATAATATTTTAGAGTCTAGCGATTTAGAAACAATAGTATTAGACGAAGAAGATGAACTCGTAGAGATGAGTGAGGATGAACCTGACTTAGAATAATCAATTGACCATTTCAAGGAATTTGATGACCTAGAAATTAGGGAAATTGTAGCTAGTCTATATAGAGATACCCAAAACTCTAAGTTTGGGGGTGATTATCACCTTCCTAGTGCCTTACCTTTAACTCTCAGAAAGTGCCTTCACTTAGGACTTGATATCTCTGCCTCGACAATTTTACAAGATTACCTTCATACTCGTTTTCCCGAACCTAATGATGTCCAGGAAGAAGTTCAGTCGTTAGAAACCCATCCTCTGGTTGATGTGGTTTTCCCAGGCTATGATCCCCAGATTGACTTTGTTTTCCCACCAAATAGTTTTCTTCTAACTGTGGGAACGTTTATATTCCAAATGTGTCGGATATTAAGTTGTGAGACTAAACCTAAATGCTTTAGGAAATTAGAATCGACACATTTGCTTAAGAATGACCACTACTCTCATTGTGGTCAATTATGTAAGTCAAATCTTATTGACTTAGAGGATCCTCAGTTATTTAGGTTATTATTGTGCGCTTCTAAGATCATATTTGAGTTTTTCCAGACTCTAGGACCTAATGATTCAGATCCCACCTATGAAGAAACACAGCCAATGAAAATTTTCTATTTAGACCCTTTCGTAGAACCTGAACCTGGACCACAATTAGATATAAATTTATTAATCAGGAAACTAAGTAAGGGCATGCTAGTCTTGTTCACTTTCTTGGTTCATTGCATTTTCCTTTGGTCAGCTCTATTTAGTTTTGAAGACCCACAGTTATTTCGACTATTACTTTATGGTTCGAGTTGACTAATCCTTTCCTAAGTCTGGCTGAAGACTTTAAACTTAGCACTTCTTGGGAGGTATCCCATGCTCATGCAACACGGTAATATCTTTCCTTAACTCTTTCGCTTCAAATGGTAACAGTTTCTCCTTGTTCATGCTTTTAGTTTCATCTTTAGAATATTGAGGACAATGTTAGATTTAAGTTTGGGGGTATGGGAGAAAATTTTTAGTTGCAATTAGTAAACTCCAGAGCTTAGAAATTTATGCCTATTAAGGTTTTCACTAACCAATCTAAGTGGATGGGAACATCTTGGTTATAGGAGTTGAGGAACCAATCTGATTAGATGGAAACATCGAAAGAGTCTATTCATAAAAGCACAGATCTCGGGTGTTAGTAATAACATGATAGTTTCACCATATCTCGTTGAGTCCTTTTCATTTCTTTTTTTTTTTCTTTTTAAACTATGTTTCTCTAAGTGATTAGGTGGGGCACACGATTCAAGTTGTTACCACTGCTAGGGTGAATTAGAGTGACTGAGTTACTAAAAAAAAAGACTGGACCAGTTAGACCAATCGGAATAAGTATTAACACTTGGATAGCAATATGCGTGTGTTCTCCCTGTTTCAGTCGCCTAAGCAAGCGTGGAATGCAGGACCCGTGGGAACTATCGTGTAATCTGCTGACAAGAAGCATGCGCTTGGATCAAAAAGATCTATTCATGCCGTTAAGTTAAAAAAAATGGTTATTGTTCTGTGTATTCAACTGTTGGTTCCCTTGTATTTTCCAGTTTGTTGATCTAGATTTAAGTTATTGACCACTGGTTCCCTTGTATATGCCAGTTGTGTTGATATTAGTCAGACCGGTATCTCAGTCCATTAGGATAGGTTCATTTTGGCAGTGGCCTTCAGACAGATATGTGAAACATCGATCATTTGGTTAACATCAAAACCATCTACATTTTTCTATTTCCATCTCCTTTTTCTATCCATATGATTAGTTTGACTCCGAATATGATGTCCATAGTGCAACTATCTGAGTGGAGCTCTGTCACTTTATATGAATTTTAGTATGCTTGAGTGCAAACTCGTGTACAACAATTGGAATTTCGCATCAGGGCACTTACTCCTATAGTCAATAAGTATGCCAACCAAGGAGATTCTTTAGTGCCTTCCAAGGTTCTGCATAGATAAGCTAGGGTCTGGAGTAATGGTTTTGTGGGCACACCTCTGGTAAACCCTCCCGAGATTAACTCGGTTTTATTTATTTTTTATTAGTTTTGCTCGAAGACTAGCAAATAATAAGTTTGGGGGTATTTGATAGACACATTTTTGTGTCTAATTTGTCCTCAATTTCCGTATTGTTGGAACTCTATTTTTGTACTAATATTGTGTTTTTATGTATTTTTAGGAAATAAACATTTTTGGAAAATTCGGTTCGAAAAGTTGATTTTGGCACCCGGAGGACAAGTGTTATTCGGACTCTCGCTTTTGGATAAGGGGTAACCTAATTACTAAGGGGCACCCCCAGGTCACCCCCAAGGCAGCTGCTATTCGCACCCCTACTCTGGATAGGGGGCTACCAGTTTCTTCCCCATTTGAACCGAGTTTTGGCGGGAAAAATAGTTCTTCACCTGCGTAATTGTTGAAGCAAATTTTGGACGTGATATAAGGAGATTCAAGGGCTAGTTTTCATTGGGTTGGACCTGCTATAGCCTAACAGGGATGGTATGGGTGTTCGAATCGAGTTATTTGGGCTGGATAATCGTGGGATGCAAAACAGGGAAGGTATTCTCAAAACAGGGAAGATATTCTATTCTCGGAATTTTTGGATGGAAGATACGTGCATGGGTCGACTGTATTGGTTGGAAACAAATTCTACAGCTCAGAGAAGACGCGTGAAAGAGATAAACCAGGAAACAAATCCCGTAACAAGTCAGAAGAATAAAAAAAATATATCGGGAATATTTTCATTCACTGCCGAGTAATGGGAAGATTTTTTGGATTAATGAGAAGTTATTATTGGTCCAAAGGTGTATAAATATAACTCTTGGGTTAGCATAGAGGGGTGTCGAGAGTTTGGGGTCGAGAGGAGGTCCAGAGAAGCAGAAATCAAGAGTTGATGAAACTCTGTTGTTGCTGCTGCTGCTGATGAAGAACACCAAGAACACGAAGAACGGACTCGCAAAGACAGTCGTTTATCAACAATGTCTAAGACGCACAGCCGTGGGTCGCAGTGCAGTCTAAACAGCAGCAACACTTGTCTTTTATCGTTCATTCTGTGACGCTTTTTGTGCGTCGCAGATTACAGTTTTACACCATTTTCTCCTTTTCTCTCCATTGTAAACACCATTTGAGCTATAAAAATATATTTTGAGCGTGTTTTCATCATGAGGAGCTAAAACCCAACACTGGGACGACGGAGGAGGCTGAATTTCATCCTTGGGGTAATTTATTTTATTCTTTTTTGTGACTTTTGCATTAATCTAAAATTGAAATATGATTTGAATTAATTGGTTGTTATTTAATTTGATGATGTATGCTTAGCTTAGTTGTTTTGATACATCATGCTTAGGACTTACAATTTATGTTTTAAGAATCTATCTTGGCAAAATCAGAGTCCATGTTAATTTTATTGAGTTTTATTTGTCAAAGAATATATGAATGAACCCTGTGTAGTGAATTCGGCCAATTCCTTAGTCCCAGTACCTCTCGCCCATTGTTAATATTTTTGTATATATATTTTTATTAAATCTAAAAATTCCATTTCCTTCACAAGTCTTAAAACAACCCTTTTATCACTATCTACAACTACTTTGAAAATCTTAATCACTTACGGGGCATACGACTAACATAACCATTAGAAAATGAATAGGATAGTCGTACATATACTCAACATAAGAGGAATCTTACGGAGTATGAAGATACTCAACTAGATTAATTACAAGAAAACCCATAATTAATCTAATTGGAATACACAACCAAACTAATCACAAAAGTAATCAATTCAGTTGTCAATTATTTTGCTCAACATAAAAAGACTTATGGAGCAATAAATAAATAACCAAACAAGATGATTAATTTAGTTTAAAAATGCTCAACATAAAGTACCTTACGGAACAACCAACAAAGGAAATCAAAAATATAATCAACTTCGTTGTATCGTGCTCAACATAAGACACATTACGGAGCCTCGCAGTAATATATAAAATATGGATCAGGGATGATCAATACTGCGGAATACACAAGGATTCATTCTATCTTTGATCACTATTTGCATAACGATATTAATAGACATAATCCTTGAAAACAAAATATTTTAACCTATCTTCAATCAAAGAATTGACAATATAGGCTTAACTTTTGTATTTGTCAAAACTCTATTCATTCTTTTACCAGTACGTGAATACCAACTCATGAACGACTTTACTTTTGGCAATATATGGGACATTGAAGTTCACGGACGTAAACATACATATCCCATAACAAATTGCTATGTAACAAATCATAAAGATTAATACTGTAAAAACATCATCCTCCAAATATTTTTAGAATTTAAACCAATAAACCTAAAAAAGAACAAGGAGATGAAAAATAATAGCTATGTGTAATCACAATCATTGTTATTCAAGCACTAGTTATTCTTCCAACTAAGCCAAAAAGAAGACATGCTAGTCAACAAGCTAAAGAAAAAGAAAAAAAACAGACTCCATTGCTATGCCCGAACACGAACTAAGATCATATGGACGGTTCAGGATCCTCACGAGTCATAGGGTCTTTGAGCTTGTGATCAACAACTACCATTGTATCATATGAGAGATGATTCTCTTTGCGAAGATCATTGATTTGATGTTTTATTAGACCAAGGTCAGAAATAACCTTTTCCAACTCAGTTTTCAACTTATCAAGACCTTTTAGAGTATCAACGAGCTGTTGTTTTGCTTCCCCAAAATACTTAAGAAAGTTATGAACAACCTCAGCAGAAATCATATCATCCTTCTCAGCATCTTCATGATCATAGGCAAAGAAACATGAAGCATTAGGATGACCTTCATCTACAATTGTTCTGTTCCTCTTAGATTCAACAATAATCTCTTTGTCAAGGAATCCTTTTGCAAAATCATCGTAGCAAGATGAGGAGGAAGACGTCCTTGAAAACCCAAAATCCAACCTGGAGTACACGTACGTGACTTGTAACCAAGAGGTCGGATATTTATTCTTGGTAAGGGATTTTAGGGTTTCTTAGAACCGTTGACTCGGGCCAGAACAGGTACCCGTTCGAGTACAACATTACCCAAAAGAATAAAACAAACAAAGCAAAAAAATACTTATGCAAAGATGTTTGTGATTGATACTGCAGCTAAATACGATAAGAAAATAGCTTAGATAATAAAAAAAAAAAACTTTGCCATCAAGTATACCAGACTATATCTCACTCAACCAGGATTTTTGTGAATGAGATTCCACCTTCTGATTAATTAGCACAAGTATGAGCAACCCGCTCATCAAGAGATTTGTGTTTATGATCAATTCTCTTTTTTCTCCTAAAACTAGGGCGAGATCCATTTTGATGTGATAAATTATCATAAAACTTACTCTCATCAAAACATGATACATAGTTGGAGTTCTTACCAGAAGGATTTTGACATGAGGCGGACATCCTGTTGACAATTTCTTTATATCCTTTAATTAACTCTTTTAGATTATCTCTCAACTCATCAATTTTCCTTCTTTCTCCTGGGATTTCGTTCATGCTAGGGGAAATGTTGTTGCCAGAGAACATGACATGATCTTCCTTTTGATGATGTTTATTAAGACGTCTGTTCTGCTTTTGTGAATTCGAGGAACTCATTGAACTGACTTTCCTGGTAACATACACAGGGTAGGTGCGAAAACCAATTGGTTTAGATATACGAATGTCAGTTACACCTTTGAGAACTAAATCCAGGGTGTGTTGAAGTCGAACCAATGAGTTTTTATTCAACCTAGAGTTTTCCTTTCGTTTAACAGAACTCTTTGTTTCACGGACAAGACATACTTTCTGATCATCAAAATGATTTGAAAGTATGGTCTTAATATCATCGTTAGAAGATTTCTTCTCTTTATTATATGTGCAACATCCTTGATTGATGGAGACTTTAGGCACATCTGTTTTTAATTCTGAGAACACAACACCAGCAGTGTCAGAAGTACTTGGAATGTCAAATTGCCTTGAACGTCCTTGAATCGAGATCTTACTCAAGCGATGTTCAATTTCCAAGGCATCTCTCTCGACGCTAGCCTCAAGAGTCGTGCACGAAGACTGATCTTCAGCATTACCTTTGAGTTTGCAATCTCTTATAACGCCAAGTAGAACATTGACATGGTGTTTCAACCGATTAAATCTATCAGCTTGGATTCTAGCAAGATTTAGAATCAATTCACTCTCTTCAGTTGTTTCCCGTTCATTGATAGAGATAGTCTCTTTTGAAGGGTAATCGGAACCACACATGTCAGAAATTTGTCTGTCTTGTCAGAACACAAGGTTCGTCTATATTTGAGATTGACGAATCTTTCTCTTTAATAGAAATAGACGAGACAGAACTTTTATTTCTGGCGACGCGTTTACTAGAGATACTAATCTTGTCCATAGAGTCAGATCGCTACAAACACAGACTTGTAAGGTCTTGAACGTGTTTGCTTGCTCTGATAACAATTGAAAAAGTGAGGGTTTAACAACACCACCCAATATTTCGCTTAGAAATCTGTATGGACTAGCTCCAATATACATCAATAGTGAATCAACTAGACAGTCAGACTCAATCTAGATTAAAGTATATCGAGGAGTTAATATCTCTCTCTTGATTTGATCTTTACTCAAGCTAGTGACAATCAGCGAGTCTTTATCAAATACAAGGAATAACTTAGATGGTACCAAAGACCAATATCCAAGGATCAATCAATATCAATCAACAACCAAAGATCAGATTTCCAATTAATTGATTCAAACGCACAACCTGTATTATTTCAATTATAACAATATAATACGGAAATTGAAATAACACAGACACCAGAAATTTTGTTAACGAGGAAACCGCAAATGCAGAAAAACCCCGGGACCTAGTCCAGATTGAACACACATTGGATTAAGCCGCTACAGACACTAGCCTACTCCAAGCTAACTTCGGACTGGACTGTAGTTGAACCCCAATCAATCTCCCACTGATCCAAGGTACAATTATGCTCCTACGCCTCTGATCCCAGTAGGATACTGCGCACTTGATTCCCTTAGCTGATCTCACCCACAACTAAGAGTTGCTACGACTCAAAATCGCAGGCTTAAACAATAAACAAATCTGTCTCACACAGACAAGTCTATCAAAGGATCAATCTATCTCCCACAGATAAACCCTAAAGGTTTTGTTCCGTCTTTTGACAATTATCAAGGTGAACAGGAACCAATTGATAATCCGGTCTTATATTCCCGAAGAACAGCCTAGATTAATCAATCACCTCACAACAATCTTAATCGTATGGTATCTAAACAAGATGTTGTGGAATCACAAACGATGAGACGAAGACGTTTGTGATTACTTTTTTATCTTGCCTATCAGAGATATCAATATCAAGCCAATCAATCTGATTGTACTCGTATGATAGAAGATGTAAGATCAGATCACACAACTACGATAAAAGTAGTATCGGTTTGGCTTCACAATCCCAATGAAGTCTTTAAGTCGTTAACCCGGTTTGAGAAAAGAAAACCAGAGGGTTAAAGGATAATTGACTCTTGTACGCAAACTAGTATCACACGTAAGGTGTGGGGATTAGTTTTGCACAATACTAGATGTCTCCTTTATATAGTCTTTCAAATCAGGGTTTTTCCTTGGTAACAAAGCAAACAATATCCACCGTTAGATGAAAACCTGATTTAGATTCAAGCTAATATTTCTCAACCATTAGATGGAAAACTTAGCTTGTTACACACACTTGACAATGCACGTTTCTAGGTTTGTTAACCGTACCCAACCGTATGCACTTGTTGGTTCAACAATAGTTAACCAAATGGTTAGCCATATGAGCATCTCATATCAACCATGTTCTTCTTCACCATAACTAGTTAAAATGACTCAAATGAACTAGTTAGAGAGTTGTTAAATTGCAAGGAAATCTCATGTATTACACAAGACACAATTGAAGCAAAGATGATTTGATTCACTCGAATCGGTTCATGAATTTTATAGCCATGATTTGCAAACTGCATTCCTTAGTCTTTATAAGTTTAAGTTATGAAATCATCTTCAGATATATAATGTTTCTCAAGTTCGCAAACTAGGTTCGCGGACTTAAGCAACCGGTAGAGTTTACAAACTCCAGCAGAAAATCTCGGCAAAGACTTTCGCCGGTTCGCGGGCTGGGTTCGCGGACTTGTCTAGTTTGTCAACTCCAGCAGAATTTCTCGGGATGAGAAGTTCGGCAGTTCGCGGACTGAGTTCGAGGACTTGGCTCACGCCATTCTCCGGTTTCTCTTGATCAACAAAGTTCGCAAACTTTGGTTCAAGGAATAGGACTTATACATAAATGTGTTTCCACAACAATGTTTATGTCCACCATTGGTTATGTAATCTAAACTCTCATTTCAATCATTCAAACATTCTTATAGGACGTTATATAGTTGTTATTCACAAACCATTTCTCGTCAAAGCAATTCTCAAAGTGATTGAAACATATCATGACTTTCGTCACTAGGTAAAGATAAACTTGATCGAAGAGAAACGCTTACCAACACATATTTCGAGATATAGATAGGCGAGGTATACTCGGCTCGAAATACCAAATGTGTATAATCCAGTCTATATATATAGCATATGACTTCTTGTCTCAAAGAGTAGGAGATAGAGTAGATAGACTTTTGAGTGACAGATAAGTTCAAGTCTTCACATACCTTTTTGTCGAGAAGTTCCACCGGTTCCTTGAGTAGTTCTTCTTCTTGTATGATGAATCGCCATTAAGTCCTTGAACTCAACTACACTTTCTATCCTAGTCCGAGACTTAGCTATAATAGACTAGAAATCAAGACTTATAGTTTTGATCACTAACATTGACAAACATGCTTGAGATAGCAACGCATGCGAGTTCGACCGATCAATGCTCTAACAGAAACATCCTCCACGCAGATTGATAATGCATTTGCATACACTGTTGCTCAAGAGATCATTGAGCATGATGACATCGAACCGTGCTCTAATGCAGAATGTCAAAAAAGAGCAGACTGGCCTAAATAGGAAGTTGCAATCCAGGAAGAATTAAATTCACTGGAAAAGAGACGGGTATTTGGTGCGGTAGTGCTAACCCCACTAGGTGTAAAGCACGTAGGACATAAATGGGTATTTGTCAGATATCGTAATGAGAAAAATAAAGTCTTGAGGTATAAGGATCGCTTTGTGGCGCAAGGTTTCTCAAAACGCCCTGGAATTGATTATGAGGAAACATACTCTCCCGTAATGGACGTCATAACGCTCCGCTACTTAGTTAGCTTGGTAGTTTCAGAAGGACTTGAAATACAGCTTATGGATATGGTTACAACATATCTCTACGGGGATCTAGATTCAGAGATATACATGAAAGTGCCTGATGGCCTTCCATTGCCCGAAGAAAGTAACTCTAAATGACGGAGTGTGTTTTCGATTAAGTTGAAACGCTCACTTTACGGATTAAAGCAATCTGGGCGGATGTGGTATACCCGTCTCAGTGATTATTTTATTGGGAAGGGATATACAAATAATGAGTTATGCCCCTACGTATTTATAAAGAAAACGAGTTCCGTATTTGCAATTATAGTTGTTTATGTTGATGATATGAAAATAATAGGTACTCTTGATAAAATAAGATAAACTGCAAGCTACCTGAAATCTGAATTTGAGATGAAAGATCTTGGGAAAACTCGGTTTTGTCTAGGACTTCAGCTAGAACATCGAGCATGTGGAATACTAATCCACCAATCTGCATATGTCCATAAGATACTCAGGCAATTCAATATGGACAAGGTGCATCCTGCTAGCACTCTCATGATTGGTCGAAGTTTAGATGTACAAAATGATCCATTTCGTCAAAAAGAAGATGGCGAAGAGGTATTGGGAGCTGAAATTCCCTACCTAAGCGCAATAGGCGCATTATTGTACTTAGCGCAATATACTCGACCTGATATATCATTCTCAGTGAACTTGTTACCTAGATATATCTCAGCGCCAACGCAGCGTCATTGGAATGGTATAAAGAATGTATTAAGATACCTTAAAGGAACCATTGACATGGGTCTATTTTATCCCTATGAGGACAAAAGGAGGATTGCTAAAGCAAACCCCTACACTGAAACCCCAAATAATGTTTTGGTTGGTTTTGCTGATGTTGGGTACCTCTCTGACCCACATAAAGCTCGATCCCAAAATGGTTATATATTCACCATAGGGAATACAGCAATATCCTGGAGATCGACCAAGCAAACACTTGTAGCTACCTCCACGAACCACTCGGAGAATATTGCCACATGAAGCGGTTCGTGAGTGTATATGGTTAAGGTCTATCATTACACATATTCGAGAGACTAGTAGTTTGAATTCTACCACCGAAGAGCCAATATGCATTTATGAAGATAATGCAGCTTGTATCGAACAGATGAAGCAAGGATATTCAAGGGTGATAATACGAAACATATTTCACCAAAGTTCTTTTACAATCAGCAACAACAGTGTATCTTAAACATTCAAGTCAACAAAGTACCGTCTGATGAGAATGTGGCATACTTATTTACTAAGTCACTTCCTAAGTCCTTATTTGAAAAACACGTAAAGAGTATTGGACTAAGGAAATTGTCCGAACTCCCTGCAATCAGGGGGAGATCGCGACATCAGGGGGGGTATCTAATGATATGATGTCGACATAAGCGAGAGTGTTTGTTGAACTCTTTCTCCCTTTAACGAGTTTATTTTGTCCCAACGGGTTTTGTTACTCGGCAAGGTTTTTAATGAGACAACAACAACACCATGGTTATGACTCCCCGATTGGTATTATCTTTTCCCCACAGGGTTTTTATATTTTAGGTTTTTCTGAGGAGAAGTGGCCAGCTTTATCAACACGTTGTACTCTTTTCTCTTCGTCAAGGTTTTGTCCATTAGGTTTTCTTTGTCAAGGTTTTAATGAGGCAACACATTTGAAGTTCTGCTCCTGAACCGCACAAGGAAGGGTGTTATAGGGTCTGCGTCCCATGAATGTGTGGTCCATTAGAATACTAAGGTTTTACCTTCCCTTGTATATAAAGAATGCTATATCTAATATAACGGCTCTGCCTCTTTCGGTTAATAGAAAGTTCTCCTCTCTTCCATTTTCTTTCTTTACTAGTATTACTCTAAAATGAACACATATTTCAGCAGTAACTTAAGTATAAAACCATACACATTTCAGTAGTAACTTTAAGTATAAAACCATACACAACCTCTAACATCTTTATAGTTCTTCACTGCTCGCGGGAAACCCTTCTAGCTTCATAATTGTTTTCATAAAATAGCTGGCCAAAAGAGTGCTTATTCTCGTTATCATTCATCTGCATTCATTGAAAGTGTGTTTGTTGAAATCAAACATAATGAGATACTCTTGAAAACAATGAAGTCATTCAAGAGAGAGAAAAAAGAGTGTCGTAAAGTGAGGGTTAGAAATGTTAACACACGTGGGACATTCATACTATTGAGCAATGTTTGAATCACACCATAAACAAACTATTTAAAAGCACAAATGATGAAATCCAGAAATGTTGATTCGACAACGAAACTGAACAAACAGAGAATACAATGTTTAGAAACTATATAAAATGACCTAGCTTTTATTTAGATGCTAGCTCAAGGAAAACCTATATTATTGAAGACCTAAAAATGCTTATAGGATGGTCATTGAGAGATGGAATGTATAGACTTAACAAATTTATGTAGCAAATCTTAAAACTTTCAAAAGGTCAATCTGATGAAACTCTGCAATAAATCTACAACGATAACCGATCAGGATAACACCGAATTTAGGCATCATAAATAACACAACTAATTAAGATTTTGAAAATAAAAAACGAAGAAAAAGATAAGGATGAGAGTGTCGATATATATATTTGGAAGGAACCAATGTTATAGAATCTCACCATTTCCTTTAACCACTGGAAAACAATGGTAAACAAACATTAGATCAAACAATAGTAGAAAGGGGCAGTGAGATTGAGAAAAAACAACAGAGGCGTCTGAGGGGTGCATGTAGGGCTGCACAAAACCGACTCAATCCACCAACCCAATCCACACCCGTCTGAAATTGCCCGTACTCGACCCAACCCACTTAGGAGCGGGTCGACTATGGGTCACAACATCAGAACCCATCGTATGGTGGGCCGACTGTGGGTGACAATTTTCCTCACCCGACCCCACCCACCCACCCACCTAAATATTTTTAAATTAATGCTAACCCTTAAATTACCTATCCTAGATGAACCACATCCATTGAAGTAATAATATATAATGCCTAAACCTAATCATCTGTAGCTTCTCTTCACTGAAGATTCACTGAAGAGTCTTCAATCAGTTCCCTTCAACGGCAGTCTCAGAGGCTCAGTTTATTTCTTCACTTTCTCTTCGCTTTGTAAATCAAATCACAGCATCACCAGCAGCAATCAATCAACATCGTCACCAGTAAACCAACAACCAAAGGTGAGACTAGGAATCGTTGTAATTTGTAATTACTAATTAGCGTTTTGTTTCCTAAGATTGATTTTGGGTTGGCTTATTTCAATTGGGTTCTTAATGTAATGTTCATTGTATTTTATGGTGGGTAACCCACCACCCACCAGATCCAACCCACCGTAATGTAGGTCGGGTGAAAACCAACCCATTATAATGTTGGGTTGGTTGCGGGTGACAACTTTTGCTACCCACCATCAATGGGTTGGATGACGGGTGAGGCCAAACCCGACCCAAACTGACCCATGTGCAGTCCTGGGTGCATGCACTTAGCTTGGGTCCCAAATTTCCGACATAAATTCGGAGATGTTATTTCAGGGTGATGTGCTTTTAGCAACCATAACGTATTTGGTGTATGTACTCGGTACTGTGAGTGGATTTGGTGGTGCGCGAACCTGGTATCTGGTCGAGATGGGATAAGGAATGGTGATAGTTAAGGCTTTATGGGACATAACAGTGGTGAGAGAAAAATAAAACGATTACCCGTGTCTTACCAAAATATATTTTCGTCGCATCAGTGGTGCTAAGACGAAATACCCATGCGGATTACAGTGATGGGATAAAATCCAACAATCAAATTTAATTGGAAGCAATGAAATTCAACTTTGTACCATGGTTTTCTTTAAGATAAGTCTCGGTACAATGGTACAATGACTTCAGGGGTGTTGCAACTTACGGCAGACCTCCGCGGGATCATCCAACAAAGATGATTTTCACTGTGTGCTCATTATATATTCCACAAAAGAAAAGTCCACCAGTGGAAACATTAATGGGATAACTATAACCACAACCTAAATAACTGTGCAATATGTGATGGATTTCAGCTGCACCCAATGCTCTGCGGAGTGTTTACCCTTGTTAACACACTTATTACCTACTACACCTGGGTAGAAAAGGGTTATATTAAAGATCAATCACACTCTAATATATTTCTTTAGGGGAAAAAATAAGCTTTGTTTGTCGAAAAACCGACCTGTGAGATAACACGGATCTGGCAAGGTTTACTTATACGGTACAAATATTCCCATTATAATTCATGAAATTTGTAGCTTTCGTCGACCATGTAGGCAACAATTTGCTTATTGGGATAACAATCTCTACATTTTATTATTTTTTGCTAATTGGGAACGATGAAGTTACATCTAGGTAGGTGATAGGATCCGGAGATGTCTATATTATATAACCACAATCGCACGGTGTCTAGCTAGTAGAGAGAGGCAAGTACGGGTCGTTCACACAAGGAGCGGTGGAAGTATCAATAATCAGTATTCCTAATTAACTAACCAGCAATAATGTTTTTTTTTTGGATTTTTAGAACTAAAATGAAATAAGAAAATTAAAGTAAAGTAATAAAGTGAATTCGCAGAGTGAGAGCAGATAACTAGGGTTTATAATATCCACCACTATTTCTATTCGATTACTGAAATGAAACATAATTCTTGAATATTTGTCTATTGTTTGTTCTATCGACATCACCTATTATAAGTATTAGAGTCGCAAATATCGCTGGGACACCCTAAGCATGGCACATCAAAAGACTAAACCAAAGCATGCACCATCAAATTGAGTAAGCGAGAAATTTTACGAAAATAAAGTTAGGTTCACAAATGATACCTGGCTTTTCTAAGCATACACCATCAAAGGATTTAACCCAAGCATGAAATATCGAATAATTAGACAAATGTATTTGTAAAACTAATTCATTAAGCACATAGGTTATACAAAACCGGTGAAACGACAACCCAAATAATGATAAATCAATAAAGAACATCACGAATTAATCTTATTCAAGTCATAGTGGTCTATTGCTTCACAATTCAATCGCATTAAAAATAGTATAAAACCCAAAGTGGTTTCAACATAAACCCTAATTACAAAATATCTAGCAAGACATGGAAATGGATTTCTCAAAATCCATTAAAATAATTTAAAAGAAATGGAGAGATTAAACCAAGGGATCGTCGTGGTCTCCTCTTCTCTTTGTTATGCGCGAACCTCCACGGCGGCTCTCCGTTACTCCTCTCTCTGTCACGAACCGAGATCCTAGATAATATGTCTATCAGTTTGAAATACCAAGATCCTTTCCAAACAATTGCACGTGCAGACCATACTTGGAAGTTGGAAATCCAATAGTTACCCACGTGCTTACTTCAAGACTCCATTAACTTACATGGTAGCAGCACAAACCCACCACTCCAAATTCACCATGTCTGCATTAGCTCCCTTCTCTAATAGTGACTGTTGGACTTCCAAGCTATGATCCCAAACGTACTCCCTATTAGTCCATTACTTATTTCCAAATAAAAACATTATGAATGAGACAAGAGAATCTTGTCCATTAATGCTCATTTTTTTATCATTGGTGCAGTGTAAATTTCTTTTTGCATTTTCATGCATTTCTCCCTTGAATAGCTTAAAAGGTCCCACTAATAGGATTCTAACCAAGAGCCGGTAGAAATCTGCCACGTCATTTCTTCCAACAACAAAAATCCCAGAACTTCATGTCTTCCCAATCCAAGTCAGTAGCCTTTATTTGTTTTGATAAATAAGAATGAGCATTGAAGTATGGTGCCTTTGAATACGATCCCAGGAACTGTAGTGTAGAGTCTGAGACACTTTTTTGATTTTGCCGCAACGACCATTAAACTCCAATATTAAACGGTTATCCTTTCGATGAGAGAATTTACCTATATTTTCTACAAAATCACTAAAGTAGTGTAATTAGCAAAACTATTGAGTCCTAGCTAATATAAATACGGGTACAAAATATAACACTTACGTGTTTATCAACACCCCCACACTTATATTTTGATAGTCTTCGAGCAAAACATATATTATATCTGCTCAACGACTGGATAAGGAGAGATGTCTGCTAAACAGCGAGACCGATCTGTTAAACAACGAGACCTAGAATGTCTGCTAAACAGCTAGACGAATCCACTAAACAGTGGATAGAAATGTCCACTAAACAACAAGACGGATCCGCTAAACATCAAGATCAAGAAAAATGTCTGCTAAACAGCGAGACGGATCCACTAAACAGTAGATAGAGGTGTCTGCGAAACAGCTAGACGGAAAGACCCGCTAAACAGCTGATCATATCATGCAAAAAAAAATTAATGCAGTTTTTTTCTTTTTTCAAAGTATTGATTTAAAGTGAAAACCTATAAAAATCTAAATGCTCAACCACTCCCCCACACTTAAACATTACATTGTCCTCAATGTAATCGAGGCATCCAAGGTAGAATAAGATGGGAAATTTCTAAAATGATGTGCAAAAAGTAACCAAATAAAAATAACACAAGAACATAGACATACCTATTGAAATATACAAACAAGATTCTCCATATATCAACAACCTGAATGTTTGGGGATCAACCCAGAGAACAATATATACAACCAGTGATAACCTCAGATCTTCATTGTAGCAACGTAAAGATATAGAGATTACCAAAAGGAAAGAGCTTCCCACATACCTTGTTTTTGCAAAGGATAAATCGTCAGTAACAAGAATTACCGACTCAAGTGGTTCACTGTGGGAGGGAACTGAAACCAATTGGGAGACATGCACAGGCAAAGATAAGTCACGAGATGCAAAATAATCTAATAATACCGGAGAAGCACGCAATTCTAATCCAAAATTAGGAATCTTCCGAAAAGTTGTGCTAACAATTCTAGGTATATGAGCTTCTCCACTGGGTTTGTGACCCTGTACTAAATCATCATCAACCAAGGAATCAATATGAATATCACAATAAAGATGATTAAAGGAAACCTTATAGATAGAGTGTAATGTCTCTAAGTCGTTGGACTTAACTGCAGTTTCCTCAGAATTAAAATATTCTTCATAAGCATCATTGTTATAACACTGATATGTCACACCGTCTAAAATAATGGTGTCCTCAATCCTAAACTCACCCTTTTGAATAGGCGAGTGATCATTAACACGATCAGGAGTTGGACTAAATACACCACCTTCACTTGGTATGACAATGTCTATATTCCTATGATCACAACTATCAAGTTCACCATCATTCTTTATACACATTGGTTCATTAGTTAAAGCGGTTTCATCATAAATATCAAGAGTATAAGAAAAATTATAACTCGTATCCTCAGTAAGACCACGATCTTTTACCGACTGCATCAGTTTAGCAATCGATAAATCAGTTTGTTCAGAAAGCTGAGCAATATAAGCTTGGGTTTCTCTCAGCTCAGCACAAAATAACTCATTAGCTTTGATTTGTTCAACAATGTCAATATTGAGGCGTTTTAGCAAAGATAGTTGTGATGCAGATGGGTCACAGTAAGATTGATCATCCCTCTCATACTGTGATGGAGAAATGTGTGAATAGTAATTGGAATCAACAAATTCTGGCTCATAACCAGGGTAAGGTTGGTAATGATCATAACCTTCACAAGGTTCGGAATGATCATACCTCTGAGAATAATTACAATCATTATTTACACACTCGGCAGGTTCTTGATAATGAGATGGTGCATATGCATACTCCTCAGGTGAAATATCAAATGACTCCTCTGTCTCATCTCTTTTGGTAAGATTCCAAAAAGCTATAAAAGAAGTCAACTCGTTGGAAACCATTATACAAAGTAATTCTCAATAATTCACCTTGCAAAATCTTTGCGAGAATATCAAGTACTTACTTTAGACCTGTTGTTGACCCCAATCGCCGCTCTTCAGACTAAGGTACCTAAGAAAAAAAATCAAATAAGCTACGTAAAAAGAACTAAAAGAAAATATAAAAAAGAAAAGAAAAATAAGCTATGTACAGAAAATAATAACTATGTACAAAATACCAACTACAATATTCCACAACCGCTCCCCGACATCGGCGCCAAAAATTGATAGGATCCGGAGATGCCTATATCATATAACCGCAATCGCACGGTGTCTAACTAGTAGACAGAGGCAAGTACGGGTCGTTCCCACAAGAAGCGGAGGAATTATCAATAATCAGTATCCCTAATTAACTAACCAGCAATAATGTTTTTTTTTTTTAGAATTAAAATGAAATAAGAAAATTAAAGTAAAGTAATAAAGTGAACTCGCAGAGTGAGAGCAGGTAACCAGGGTTTATAATATCCACCACTATTTCTATTCAATTACTGAAATGAAACATAATTCTTGAATATTTGTCTATTGTTTGTTCTATCAACATCACCTATTATAAGTATTAGAGTCGCAAATATCGCTGAGACACCCTAAGCATGGCACATCAAAAGACTAAACCAAAGCATGCACCATCAAGTTGGGTAAGTGAGAAAATTTTACGAAAATAAAGTTAGGTTCACAAATGATACCTGGCTTTTCTAAGCATACCTCATCAAAGGATTTAACCCAAGCATGAAATATCGAATAATTAGACAAACGTATTTGTAAAACTAATTCATTAAGCACATAGGTTATATAAAACTGGTGAAACGACAACCCAAATAATGATAAATCAATAAACAACATCATTGTATGTACACCTTTCATCATTCACCACGTGTACAGAAAGAGACACGTGGAAGACATGCAAAACAAGATATCAAAACAGGATAGCAATCATCTCATCAGAAGATGCCACCGGTCAGCAGATCCGACGGTTAGGGACAGAGGATCACAGAGGTATGATGGCTCAGAGGAGCACCAGATAATACCCCTTGGGTGTTAATACACCCAATCCCGAGGAAGATCCCAGATCAACGGCTGAGAGGAAGTTTGACTGACACAGATGTGACCAGACAAAGAGACACTTGCCTTACACGAGCAGACATCCATCTACCCGCATTAAATACCAAAGAGATATACACGTGTCAATCAGCTCGTGGAAGAGGCGAGGATAACCCTTCGTATTCAAGATCATGCCGCAGCATATGCCGAAGACCTCTGCGTAATGGGCACAAAGCACAAGAAGATAATATTACAACGGCACCTCAGAAGTAGGACCCACGTTCCAACCCTATAAATACCCCTCTCCACTAAGAGAGAAGGGGTCTACCAATCCAGAGCAATTATAGAAGAGTATAGGAGAGATAAATAGGAAGAGTAAGTAATCCCCCTACTTCCGCAGACCTATGTATACTCTAAAGTCATTCGACTATCTTTGTAATCATTCAATACATAGTGAAACACCAGCCCCGTAGATGTAGGCCTTAGTGCCGAACCACGTAAATCTTTCTTATTTACATTTCAGCACCTTACACTCAGCGTTGAACTTCATGTGCTTTACATTTATACTTGATTCTCGGTTTTTTCCTTTATACGAACATTATTTATGATAATATTCGACTAGACAATGACAAGCTCGAAGGCTTCGAGTCGATGAATCGATATAATCATCCCCTTTACACATACGACGTACAATTCTAGAATTAGAATGTATGTGAATATTGTTTGTGAACACGTGGATGGCTTCGTGATTTATGTGTTCACAATCTGGCGCTAGAAACAGGGACTTTGTCCCGGTAAAAGATTTATCTTATCCTGTGATTTCACCTTAAAACGTGCATTATGGTTGTTCCCTATTCTGGGTTCAGTGTGCTTTCAAAACCTTTTTTATTCTGGGTTCAGCGTGCTTTCAAAACCTTTTTTATTCTGGGTTCATGGTCTTCATTTTCACAAACACCATTTCAAAGCAGACAAATCCACGGCTATCTATCACAGATTTGCACGTGAGGCGTTTTTCTTTTAAAACTAAGACTTAATAATCCAGATTCATGAGTTCTCGCGACGGATCTGCCTTTTCAAGAGTTTTCCTTTTCAAAGGTAGTCTGAAAACAAGGTCCATGATTGTTTATTAGAGGATTTGTATTGCAAAAACTAGACCGATGGAGTCTTTACGTTTCTCATTTATTAATTTTGCGGATACGAATGGCACTAACCCGATCCTCGTGGATATCTTTAGTTCTCTTTATTTATTCCCCTATGCAGAAAAAGATTAAAAATGGAAAAGATACTAGAGGCAGGAAAAACCAAAGCCTCATCAAAGGAGACACCGAGGATTACCCCGATCATGACCCGAAGCAAGCAGAAAAGAGACAAAGCTAAAACAGCTACTCAGAGGCAGGATGCTGCGAAAATCACCTCACCTATGAACACTAACTCCATTGCAGCCGTGGCTCTCAAAGCAGCAACCACAAAGAACAATGCAACCGTTGCGGCCCTCCAGGCTACAGAAGCTAACAAGACTTTGGTTTCAAACCAAATCCATCAACAAAGAGAAGGGGTGGCAGAATCTATGACACATCAGCCCGCACATCCACCAGTCTTCGGAATGCCGTCAACCAACGGTCAGAATCAAACCATACCAGTGGTTTTAGTACCGCGGGTGAAAGCTCAACCGAGGGGACCAAACTTGGAGATACCAACAATTGAAGATGATCCTCTGCCATCCTTAATACACACAATAGACGAAGGGGGAACTATGGCCATAGGGGTACAAGACGGAACTCCCAATCAGGGATCAAACCAGTCCCACCGACTGATGGTAGAGCTCGAAGAATTGAAAAAGAGCCAGCAGGTCTACGCATATGTCGTAGCTCTTCTGGCCAGGGAGAACCAAGACTTGAAAGATAGGATTGCCCAAAGCACGAAGACTAGCCAACAACTGGACGAAGCAAATTCTAAAGCACCAGAGCCTAATCGAGACCGAAGAGTCATCCTAGCAAACGCCGCCAGGGGAAGCAGTGCATCCGATCCGGAATATGCCGCCGAAGACTTAGACTATTATGACAGTGAAGTTCGAAGAAAGAAACGCTCAACTGATCATGAGAACGTGGGATATTACCGCGCAATGGAGGAGTTGCGTGATGAGATGATGGCTGAGATCAGGCAGTTAAAAGCCAGACAAGGCGGAGGAAGGCTTAAAGAGGTGATGAAAGAAGCTAACTCCACGCCCCTAACTCATCGCCTGGCAAATACCCCCATTCCGTTAAAGTGCCCTGTCCCAACTTTTGAATGCTATGACGGATCCAGTGATCCCGCGGCACATATCCGATATTATAATTGTATCTTAGACCGATGGAGTCAAAACGACGCCGTCGATATCGAAGAAAATATGGAAGACCATAACGATCCCTTGGTCCTCACACTACCAGTGGTCGGATGTAACCTCAAAAAGATCCTCATCGACGGGGGAAGCTCAGTGAACGTTCTATTCTACGACGCCTTCAAACGAATGAAGCTCCATGATGAACAGCTGATGACCTCTTATTACACCATCTACGGGTTCAACGGAGCACCCACAAAGCCATTGGGAGACATCGTGTTGCAGGTGAACGCCGGGCCCATGAAAGTAGAAACACGATTCAGCGTGGTAGACGCCCCATCCCTCTATAACGCCATTATTGGACGAAAGTGGGTACATAAACTCAAGGGAGTGGCAGCAACTTACTACCAATATCTCAGGTTCCCTACACCCGAGGGAGTGATGGAAATCAAGGGAGATCGGGTCTCTGCAAAAGAGTGCCAGGCCACTCAGGATCGTATCAACAACGAACAGGAAGAGCAGCGAAAAACCCGAAGGATCAAAAATAAAGAAGCTGCGAAAGAAAAGGCCATAGACTTGTTCCTCAAGAAAACCACAGGGAAGGGATTGACAAAGGATGATAATGTCCTTAACATAGAGGCAAGTACTTCAGCAGCCAACGAAGGATAGAAACATACCAAATAGCAATAAAGAACGTCCCAGTCCTTGGGGACCCGAAGCCGGTGTTCACACCAGTGGAGCCCGTAAAATAAATCAACATAGGAACGGAAGAAAACCCGAAGATTATCAAAGTAGGGACCATAATGGACGAAAAAAGAGAAGATTCCTTAACCAAATTACTTAAAGAATACGCGGATGTATTCGCCTGGAAGTTAGTAGACATGCCGTGGATCGATCCGAAAATAAACCAACACGAGCTGCGCATCAAACCAGGTACGCCACCTTTCAGGCAGAAAATAAGAAAAGTTTCACCAGAGTATCATAAGGCAGTAGAAAAAGAACTTCGGAAACTACTAGAAGCAGGCTTCATCAAGGAAGTCAAATACCCTACATGGATCTCTAACATGGTCGTAGTTCCTAAGAAAAATGGAGGGGTTAGGATATGCATCGACTTTACTAACCTCAACAAGGCATGTCCAAAAGACAGCTATCCCCTACCGAGCATAGATCAACTGGTTGAAGCAGTGGAAGGGTACGAAGAGCTGTCATTCATGGACGGATATTCTGGTTACAACCAAGTAGCCCTGGCAGAAGAAGATCAACTACACACAACATTCTACACCCCGCATGGCCTTTATTGCTACACTAGAATGCCCTTTGGACTTCGAAACGCAGGGGAAACTTACCAGAGAATGGTCGATGCTGTCTTCAGGCCATGGATTGGTAGTACCCTATAAGTCTACGTTGATGACATGCTCGTCAAAAGTAGGCTGCACAAAGATCATCACCAGGACCTGAGAGATATTTTCGAAGCAATGAGGAAACATCACATGAAAGTAAATCCAGAAAAATGCACTTTCGGTGTCACCTCAGGGAAATTCCTCGGATATCTGGTAATAAAAAGGGGTATTGAGGTAGACCCCGCGAAGATTCAGGCCATAGTGGAAATGCCATCTCCGAAGAATTTAAAAGAAGTGCAAAATCTCAATGGGTCCTTAGCAGCCTTGGGCAGATTTATTGCCCGATCCTCGGACAAATGCAAACATTTTTTCAATATTCTCAAAAAATGGAGTAAGTTTGAATGGACCGCAGAATGCGAAGAAGCCTTCCAAAGAATCAAGGAACACCTGGCTTCAATTCCAATCCTGCAGAAGCCTGATCCTGATGAGGTTTTGGCATTGTACATAGCAGCGACAGAAGACGCAATTAGCGCAGTGTTGGTCAAAACCAATACGAAGATAGAACAACCTATCTATTATGTCAGCAAGACCCTCAATTCTGCGGAAAGGAATTACACGAAGATCGAACAACTCATCCTGACATTAGTATGGGCTACTCAAAAGCTGAGAACCTATTTCCTAACTCACTTCATCCGTGTCCCATGCAAAGCACCACTGGAAGCAGTCCTCAAAAGCGCGGGAAAAGTAGGTAGAATAGCCAAGTGGAACACCCACCTGGACCAATTCAACATCATTCATGAAATTCAACATTCCCAAAAATCCCAAGTTTTGGCGGATTTCTTAGCAGACCTCCCCCTGTACAACGATGAAGAGATTAGGGGAATACCAGAAACCGATGAGGAAAGCAAGGATCCAGTTGATGTCCTCGAACCCGCGAGTCAAAGAAAATGGGAAGTCTTCGTTGATGGTTCCAAAAATAAGGAAGGGGCAGGAATAGGCATTGTCATCACCACCCCAACTGGAGAAAGGATCGTACAGGCACTCAGGTTAGAATTCAAAGAGCATACTAACAACATCGTCGAATACGAGGCAGTCGTACATGCCCTCCGCTTAATAATGAGATGGGGGTAACTGATGTAAGACTGATAAGTGATTCGCAGCTTGTCATACGACAAATAGGGCTCGAATACAATGTGTACGATGACACCCTCTCAGCTTACATGGCCTTGGTCCAAACATTGGCATCACAAATTCCGAACATCAAGTTCCGGCACTTATGCAGAAGGGATCTCAGGCACGTGGGTGCCCTAGCATATATATCATCCATGCTGAAGGACAAGAGTATCGAAGCTATTAAAATAAAAAGGGTATACGAGCCTTCGATTGCATCACAATTTTCCTTTGCTACAAATCAAGATACAGTGGAAGAAAATGTCGAAGATCAGGTGGGAGAAGACATCCGTAACGATTTTGACGAAGAAGATATCCTTTCAAGAGCAAATCAAGACGAAGATTTCAACAACGAAGATGATTGGAGAATGATGATCCATGCGTTTCTCAAGGATGGAACCTTACCCGCGGATCACAAACAAACCAGGAAAATACTCTCCAAAGTAGGAAGATATGATCTTCGGGATGGGATCCTGTACAAGAAATCTTTCCTCGGACCGTTACTACGTTTCTTATCTAGGAAAGAGGGGCATCGAATTCTAAACGACATCCATTATGGTGACGTAGGGAATCATAGCGGCATGAGATCACTAGCCGACAAAGCAAAAATGCAAGGATATTACTGGCCCACAATGATACAAGATGCTACAATAATGTCCCGACGATGTGAAGAATGTCATCATTTCGCCAAAAAGATACACGCACCAGCAACAACGTTGAATTCTGTGGATAGTCCGTGGCCATTTGAAAAATGAGGCATAGATATCGTTGGGCCTTTCATCGAAGGATCAGGGAAAAGACGATTTTTGATAGTAGCCACGGGCTACTTCAGTAAATGGGTGGAAGTCAAAGCCTTAGACAGGATCAGAGACGTGGACGTGTTTACTTTCATATTCCAAAACATTATTTGCAGGTTCGGCATACCAGCGGAAATCGTGTCCGATAATGGTAAACAATTACAGGGGAAAAACATAGACATGCTCTTCGACACTTTCAAAATAAGGAAAAACAAGTCCACCCCCATATACCCTCAAAGCAATGGACAAGCGGAAGCTACTAACAAGACCCTCGCCCTTATCCTCAAAAAACAATTAGACGAACACAAGGGGCGATGGTGTGAACAGCTACACAATGTATTATGGGCATACAGGACAACACAAAGATCTGCCACTGGGGAGTCCCCATTTCTCCTCACTTATGGAGCTGAAGCAGTCATCCCAACAGAGATCCTCATGCCAACCACAAAGACCGAAGCATGGGAGAAAAATCTCACAACAGACATGATGTTAGAGAGACTGGACGACCTGGAAGAAAGGAGGGAAGCAGCATTGCAAAAGATGGAAAATTGTCAACGGAGACTAGCGAGAGAGTACAACAAAAAGGTTAAGCTTCAAAATTTTGTAGAAGGGCAGTATGTGCTAAGAACAATCCCGCAGTATCAACGAGAGAAGAAATGGGGAAAGTTAGCACCTACATGGGGAGTACCTTTTATAATACACGACATTGCTGGAAACGGTTCCTACTATCTTCGCAATCTGAAAGGCGAGGTCCTCCGGCACCCTTGGAATGCTAAATGGCTCAAACCGTACTACCCATAGGAACAGCGCAGCTTTGTATCTGCGTGAAGAATACCAGAAGAAGAAGGCAGCGTAACCGCTTTACATGTTTCTATCTCTGGACGAGGAGTAGCAGGCCTCAACCTATCAATCAAACAAACTTTTTGGGAAATCTTCAAGCAAACGAAATGTTCAAAAGGCCCGCTGGGTGAACGCATGTACATTACTAATAAATTAACAATATTGGGGAAAGTATTTAATCTACAATCTCTCAGGGCTCCCCTATCAGTGTCTATGAGTGTAAGACCAGGGGGAAGGCACCCAGCAGAAAGAGATACCCAACCAATTTTAAGGCAGCGGGTCGACGAAATGGGTGCATGTAAATATTTCAAATAAGCATTCCATATCCTATAACGCTGCCTCGGCCCCCACCGTTTGGGAATCCTCTGGCCTAGGATTCGCCAGCGGGGTGACAGGTCTCAAGACGATCACGAAGGTATTTACCTTCGGTGTCGCACCCAAACACTCTCAACTTTTTACAAAGCAAGTTATTTCTAGTTTAACACTTCACAATACTTAAAATAAAGATGAATTGATAACGCAGGTATGCCGAAAGGATGATCCATTTCATAAAGAGTTGATTACAAGATTCAACAAATAAGATAAAGCAGTAAACACATCAAAAAATGATCCGAAATTATATAATCAACAAGGATCAACTTTCTATGACTAATAAAAGAAATCTACTTGGACGATACAACTCCATCAACAGGGTTGTCTCTGCGAGATGAAGGTACGCTACCACCTGAAGAAGGCCCAGAAGAACCAGGCAAGGGCGCAGGAAGGGGACGACGCAGATAATTCTTGACAAGACCATGTTTGACTTTAAGATCAAGTTCAATCTCATCTAGGACTTTGTTGGTCTCTTCAGCCAACTGACATCGAGCTTTATAAGTGATAACAACGGTCCGCTGGTTAGCCTGAGACAGCAATGCAGATAGGCGTTCCGCCTCTTTGGAGGCAATCTCCGCTGCTTCCTCACGAGACGCGGCCAACCCTTTGAAATAGTTGGATTGTCCTTCCTGCTGCACTAAGGCAGATTGAGTTTTTTTAAGCTCATCATTTGCTGCGTGAAGTTGTCCCTCGAGTGCTGAAAACAAGAAATACCAAGGGGTTAAAACGAAGAAATAACAGAATCACACTCGATAAAACGAGGTTATACCTTCGACATTATCCGAAGCCTCTTCATACTCATTAACAACTGCGTCCCGAGCCTCATCAAGAAAGACATATTCGTCGGATAGTTTCTTATAATCCGTTTGAAGGTTCATAAGAGCAAATTGACTCGCGTCTAAGTCTACCTGCTTCATAGAATCCAAGTGACGAAGATGGTTGACTTCGTCATTCATATCCCCCATCCTTTTATGGAGTCGATACACATTCACTTCAAGATCTCTTTCAGATTCCACTTAACGAGCAACATCAGCTCGAGACGCTGCTAGGGCTTTACTAAGAGCACCAACCTCAGCCCTAGCATTATCTCTTTCCTCGGAAAGACGCAACATACTATCCCTAACCCCGGGGCCTAAGAAAGAACGAGCCTGTTGTAACTCTCCTTCCAAAAAGCGCACTCTAGCCTCTAAGTCCGAAGCATGTCCTCGAGCATCACGCAGGTTGTCACGCGTCCATAGCAGCGTACCATTAAACAGACAACGGTCATGATTGTACTTATTTTGTATATCAACCATCAGTGTTCTCTTTTCACGCCACTCAGCTGCTAAGGCGTTGTGCTCATCAGCACGAGCATTCCACTTTACGGCTTCGCTTTTCAACTTACCCACCAACTCTGCAATGCGGGATTTCTGTCGTTCCCTTTCTTTCCGGATCCATATGAGCTCGGGGACTCCACCCACTGAAGATAGGGTGGGGAGACTGAGACTGAACACCAAAGTACAAATAGGGAATCACGAGGAGTAAAAGACCAATAAAAAAATACGAACCTGTGAGGGACGATACATTTCTGCGAGCTTGCTCCAATTCGTTGCGGACTATAGCAAGTTCCGAACGGAGACTCTCCTCGGCATTACCCAGCCGCTCCTTTTCCTTCAGGCGACCCTTCAGTTCACTTATTTCCATCTCGGCCGCAGATAGTTCTTCTTCTCTATGATGAAGCTTAGCCTCCAACTTTAAAGACTTTGCTTTAAAGAATTGGTATAGAACATGGTTACAATGTTCGCTCCTCATCATCTATGTCAAAAACGACAAACATTATTATACCCAAGGGATCGGATATCGCGAAAATACAATGTTCGTACATCATGAGGGAATCAGTACAAGGATTTACCTCTAAGACACGCTGTTGGGGAAAAACGTATTGTTACCCATCATCTATGGCCATCATATCAGCAACAGAGGAGGGAGGGTCAACCACTAGGTTAGCTTCTGAAGCTCTCAGATTCTTCCCCCACATCTCAGCAACGCGGACTTCAGAAGACACTTGCATCATTTGACGAGTATAAGCGTCAGAATTCTTCTCACCGGGGACCACTGGGGCAGGGTTGGGGACGAACATCAGATTTTTCTTCTTAAGCCAAGCCAAAATGGCATCTTCGCCTTTAGTCATTAGCGAGTAAGGGAAATCCTCTGAAGGAGATTCAACCGCAAACTTCCATTTGGCTGTTCTCCCCTCCCTCGCGCAAGTCTCGACATCACCAGCCTCAGTATGACCACCGGCGTTTTCAGCCTGCTGACCGGTGGCATCTTCTTTACCAATATCCCCAAGTACATCCCAATCATCATTTGGGGAAAGCAATGATAAGTCTTCGGCAAGACCCATGGCAGCATTCACATCAAAGGATTCCCCCGCGGAATATATCCTACCGAAAGAAAATTCAGGGGAAATAACGGGCAGAGTACCCACACCAACAATATTTTCGCCAACACGGGCAGATCCACCCCCGCCAATACCACCAATGGTAATATTACCCTCAGACTCACCATCACCATCCGCGGCAATTCCTTCTTCACCATCACCATCCGCGTCAACTTCTTCTTCACCATTACCACCTTCGTCATCAGGGTGAGAAGTGTCGGTACGCTCTTCTCCATCGGACATTTCTTCATCCTCAGCATACCCTTCGTTTACAGGACTCGTAACCTCCTCATAAACCTCAGCCTCACCGGTAACCACAGTAGAAGATTGTTTGGGTCCAAGTTTCTTCTTCTTCGACACCTACAAACCAGTACACATCCCCACAAAGGCTCATTTTTTCCCTCACTTCAAAAATGAAAATTATTTCAAGCAAGGAAAAAGGGGCAAATAGAATAGAGAATATAAGAAGAAACTATACCTTGGCAGCAGCAGCACTCTTCGTTGGATGGGTAGCACCAGAACCCTCCTCCTCATCTCCATCAACGACATCAAGAGCGTAAGGAAAATTCATGCCCGCGAAATTCGGACGCCAAGTACAGAAATCTCCATAACGAGCAGGAGGAGTTTCACGAGGCTTGCTGTTTTCAGAAGGACGCCAACCGCGCGGACCCGGAATCCAACCATAATCCCAAGGACCAACTACCTCAATAACAGTAGCATGTCATTCATAATCATGGTCACGCTTAATCCTTTCACGAGCAGGAAACAGTTTCCGTTTAGCAGATCCCTCAGTACCAGGAACATACTTTAGCTTGGCATCACTCACCTCACTCAAAAGACGAATGTCACCACGGGGAGCAGCAATATTACGAAGACTAACACTCCACGGCTTACGGTTTCTACTGTTGACATAATCCCCAAAAGAACTGTTAAAATCCTGAGGAGTGTACCACTCTCTCTCAGCAGGATTTGGAACATAGCAGGTCATCATAGTCTCTCCCTTGCTTCGCAGGTAACATTCCTTCAGTGAACGAAGATAATTACCAGATAGTTGTGACACGGAACGATTATGAGTGTTCGTGGAAGAGCCTTCGCGACTAGCCAACACGTCATAATAAAAGGAGTCACCCGACTTATATAGGGGCAACATGAGATCCGCCTCGAAGGCTCCAACCGTAGTCAACATATGAAACTCGTCAAAATGATACTTAACAAGGAGCTCGTAAGTGATATCATTGTCAGGGGCATAGAAGCGAACCTCAAAAGCTTGAAGTTCATGTTTTTCCTTGAACATCTTAAGATCAATATGCTTGAAAGTGACTTTCTTCTTACCAACTGAAATGCTGCGTATCACGGGGGAAATTTCTTCTTCGTCTGCGGAATCAGAAGTAGGACTCAATTCCGAAGCTTTCCTTTTAGAAGGAAGATTTTTAGACGGATCAGCTCTCGACATAGTACCCTTGGAGTACTTCCCTTTGAAATAAACCGCGGGAGGAGGCGGCAAAGATTTCTGCGGAGGCACTGAAGGAGGAGCCATTGAACCAAGGGGCGAAACATCCAGTGTTTCAGTACGAGGAGGAGAAGACCGCGTACTCCTAGAGTCATCACGAGGAGGATCCTGCGTACTCCTAGAATCTTCACGAGGACGAGAAGGGGTGCTGTTAACAGCATACCTAGATCCAGAAAGACCCTTCGGCACATCCCCTTTCTTAGTAGGCAAAACCTTCGCACCAGAGGATGATGAAACCCTATGACCCCGAGTGGAGATCTGTCAGAATCTCGACGCGGAGGGGATCTTGGCGGACTAGACGACGGGGTTTGGTAAGGAGCCCGCGGACGATCAGACATATCTACAAGGAAACACAAAAACAGTTTAGAGAAGAATACGAGGAGATCACTAAAGATCAAAAAACCCATAATTGATGGTTCATCCGGATAAACATTAAAAACCCTAAGAACTAAAAATAACCAGAAATACTCCATCCAACTCCAGGGATAATACTTAGATACAGACTCACAGACTTTGTAACAAAGAACAGGGGAAAGCATATATGCTTCGACATGTGTGTTCTTCATCACAAAGCCAACAATACAGCAGCAGGAAACAAACGGGTATATACATAGATAAATCAATGATGAGCAGCTAATGAAAAACCCCATACCTGTATAGAAGAGGACGACAAGCACCAACCACAGTCGAAGAAAGGAGGATCGGAGATATCAAAAGCTAGTTGTCTGCGATACAGGGGCAACAACAATCGAGAGCGGAAGAGACAAAAAATTGAATGTTGTTATCTTCCTCATAAGAATGACGATAATAAATGACTAAAGAACAAGAATATAAAACAAGAAGAGGATGAACACTGACAAGAAGAGAATAAATTATTTTTTTCACATTCTCTTTCCTATTTATGAAGCTAGAGAAGAAAATAACTGTTCCTCGTACCAAGGACCAGTTATGGGGAAAGTTAATGAAAAGTGGGAAACGTGTAGGACGACCTTTCTTCTTCTAAATTGCAAAAGCCAAGTCAGAAGAAGAGGGGAAAATTGTATGTACACCTTTCATCATCCACCACGTGTACATAAAGAGACACGTGGAAGGCATGCAAAACAAGATATCAAACACATGATAGCAAACATCTCATTAGAAGATGCCACCGGTCAGCAGATCCGACGGTCAGGGACAGAGGATCACAGAGGTATGATGGCTCAGAGGAGCACCATATAATACCCCTTGGGTGTTAATACACCCAATCCCGAGGAATATCCCAGATCAACAGCTGAGAGGAAGTTTGACTGACACAGATGTGACCAGACAAAGAGACACTTGCCTGACACGAGAAGACATCCATCTATCCGCATTAAATACCAAAGATATATACACGTGTCAATCAGCTCGTGGAAGAGGCGAGGATAACCCTTCTTATTCAAGCTCATGCCGCAGCATATGCCGAAGACCTCTGCGTAATGGGAACAAAGCACAAGAAGATAAGATTACAACGGAACCTCAGAAGTAGGACCCACGTTCCAACCCTATAAATACCCCTCTCCACTAAGAGAGAAGGGGTCGACCAATCCAGAGCAATTATAGGAGAATATAGGAGAGAGAAATAGGAAGAGTAAGTAATCCTCCTACTTACGCAGACCTATGTATACTCTAAAGTCATTCGACTATCTTTGTAATCATTCAATACATAGTGAAACACCATCCCCGTGGATGTAGGCCTTAGTGCCGAACCACGTAAATCTTTCTTATTTACATTTCAGCACCTTACATTCAGCGTTGAACTTCATGTGCTTTACATTTATACTTGATTCTCGGTTTATTCCTTTATACGAACATTATTTATGATAATATTCGACTAGATAATGACAAGCTCGAAGGCTTCGAGTCGATGAATCTATATAAACATCCCTTTTACACATACGACGTATAATTCTAGAATTATAATGTATGCGAATATTGTTTGTGAACACGTGGATGGCTTCGTGATTTATGTGTTCACAATCACGAATTAATATTATTCAAATCATAATGGTATATTGCTTCATAATTCAATCTCATTAGAAATAACCTAAAACCCAAAGTGGTTTCAACATAAGCCCTAATTACAAAATATCTAGCAAGACATTGAAATGGATTTCTCAAAATAAATTAAAATAATTAAAAAAAGATGGAGAGATTAAACCAAGGGATCGTCGTAGTCTCCACTTCTCTTTGTTATGCGCAAACCTCCACGGCGGCTCTCCGTTCCTCCTCTCTCTGTCACCAACCGAGATCCTAGATAATATGTCTATCGGTTTGAAATACCAAGATCCTTTCCAAACAATTGCACGTGCAGACCATACTTGGAAGTCGGAAATCTAATAGTTACCCACGTGCTTACTTCAAGACTCCATTAACTTACATGGTAGCAACACAATCCCACTTTGGTATGGTCATGGGGCGGGTATGGGGCGGGGATCTTGTATCCCAGTCACTGCCCCGTTCAAAAAAAAAAACCCACACCCTCCCCGTTACCCGCTTGATCTGGGACGGGCGGGTATGAGAAATACCCGTATGGGATGGGTTTTTTACGGGTTACCCATAACATTAAGCTCAAATATGATGAGTTAATTTAATAATCAATACCTAAGTTCAACCAATAATAATAATAATAATTTAAAATTTCAAACTCATAAATTCATCGTAAAACAAGCAAAGAAAAACAAATTGGTCTATAAATGAGCATCACTCATTTTAGTTCTTAATTATTTCTTATCAAGTATCTTCCTCCATGTTGATCACCTCATCGTCTGCTTCAGTTTCTTCCCAAAATGTTTCACCATCGAATTTTGATCCACCTAGCCAAAATAAGAAAGTGTATCATATAACCATAATGATGTATTAAATGTAAAAAAAAAAATTTCAATAAAAAGAGAATTTCATTACCATTCAGCATATCCCATAGCCAGTCTTGAGCGCACATCAAAGCTTCCAACGTTTTTGGATGAAGTCTATTACGTTGGACACCACAAATCTACCTCCGGTACTAAAAGCTGATTCGGAAGCTACCGTTGAAACTGGAATCGCTAAAATATCTCTAGCCATACACTGCAAGACTGGATATTTAATCCCATTTGTCTTCCACCATGCTAGTATGTCAAAATTACCAATCCTAGGTAAAAGATCTTCTTCTAAGTAATTGGTTAATTCTGACTTAACAGTACTAGTAGGAGCAGTATCAGAGACAAACATATCAAACTTTTCCAAAGGATCTACGTCATCGTTAAAACCATGCATCTCTGAAGTGAAAGACAAATCATTTTGGCTAACAGATGTTTCAGCAAATTTTACTTTCAGTTCATACTCCGTCGCCAAATCAACGCATAAATCGCGTACTCGATCAATTTCGATTTTTGAAAAGCTTGACCATAAATTTGTGGAAAATAAAACTCAATCAATTTCATCTTAAACCTTGGATCTAACATAATTGCTACGGCCATTACTCCATTGATCACAAACCAATACTCTTCAAACTTCTCTATCATTTCATATGACATTTCCTTAATCACACCAACTTTAGATTTTTTCCACTCATTTTAATATCACAAAAACTTGGAAAGAAAAGGTTGGTGGTAGGATATTTTACTCCGGAAAACTTCTCTGTGAAGGTATAAAATATCTTAAGTTTGTCGCACATTTCCTTTGCCAACAACCAATCTTCATCATCTGGCAAACAATCATACTGTGGCTCACGTTGCTTTAGTCGAGCAAAAACCTTCTGATACTTAATAGCAGTATTAAGCATCAGGTATGTTGAGTTCCATCTTGTCTCACAATCAAGAACTAACTTATTTATACTCGAAATATTTAGTTGACGGGCGGCCTCTTCAAATTTCTCAACTCGTTTTGGTGTTGCTTTCCAGTAAGCAACACTATTACGAATCAATTCGATTGCTCCTTTGATCCCCTCTAATCCTTTCTTGACTATAAGAGCTAATATGTGTGCACAACAACGCATATGAAAAATATCTCCACCCGACAGTAAGTTACTTGATAATTTTTCTAGGAGAAGTTGGATCATAAGATCATTAGTGGAACAATTATCTACAGTAAGAGCGGATACTTTACCATCGATATTCCAGTCTAGCAGACACTCCATCAATGCGGCTGACAGGACTTCAGCCGTGTGCGGACATGACACATACATAAACCTAATACAAAATAAAATTTAGATGGTTGATTAGACCGTACTACGTAGCAACTAGTAATTAATCAGTAACAAAATTAATGGTAGTGATTTTTCATTTATGACGTGCATATCCAATGCCTGAAATCATTAAATGAATACGCGTACCTGATAATTCGTCTTTGCAAGATCCACGATTCATCGATGAAATGAGCCGTAATAACTATGTATCCTTTCTTTTGCTTACTAGTCCACATATCAGTAGTCAACGCAATTTTACCTTGATGTTTTTGTAGCACCTCCATTGTTTTAGTTTTTTCTTCATCATAGATTTTAAGGATATCCCTTTTAATTGTGCTCCGAGATACCACCTTAAACAACGGTTGAAGCGCATTTGAATATCGTCTAAATCCGGCATGTTCAACGATGGAAAGCGGATACTCATGTATGATTATCATATAAGCAAGTTCCTTCCTAGCGAACGATTGATGAAAACTGTACGTGTTAAGCTGACTTCTTCCGTCACTTTTTTTACTCGGAGTGATTATTGATTGTCTTATGTCTTGCTGTTTACGTCGAGGACATCTTTTCATGTGTGCGTGTAGATGCTTAGTCCCATTTGTGCTTTTTCCTCCTAATGGTTTATGACAATATTTGCAAACTGCTTTGTCTTCCCCTTTTATCTTTTTCTTTTCAAAGTGGTTCCACACTATGGATCTTTTCTTCCCTGAAACTATAGCAATTTCACCTTCGGCATTATCACAATCACCTGTAATGTTTGCCTCGAAAGTTTCACCATGGTCATCATCCATCGGAGAACTTGGAATTGTCTCGACATGGTGTTCAGACTGTTCGGATTCACCTCGTGTGGATATAGTTGTCATTTTGGGATCACTGTGTAATATACACATAAAGTAATATAATATATATAATAAAAAAAGCTTAAATAATATAATATAATCAATACAATAATTAAATAATATAATATAATATAATTTCTTAGTTTAAATATAATATAAATAATTAATGATATCTTACACTTTTACGTTTTCTTTTATAATATAATTTCTTAGTTTAAATATAATATAAATAATTAATGATATCTTATACTTTTACCTTTTCTTTTATAATATAAATAATATAATTTCTTAGTATAAATATAATATAAATAATTAATGATATCTTATACTTTTACCTTTTCTTTTATAATATAATATAATATGATATAATATAATATTTTAGTTTAAATATAATATAAATAATTAATAAAAATAAAAAATCCTAAAATGGGAACGTACGGGGCGGTTATGGGGCGGGGACCTAGAATCCCATCCCCGCTTCACTAATTTCGGGTATTACCCATACCCAACTCCAAACCCGTTTGTACGGATAAAATCCTACCTAATAGGGGCGGGTATCCACGGGATGAGTTTGGGTGGGGCAAATGGCCGTCCCTAAGCCCACTACTCCAAATTCACCACGTCTGCATTAGCTCCCTTCTCTAATAGTGACCGTTGGACTTCCAAGAGCTCCCAAACGTAAGTGCCACTGCATCTCCCTATTACTTATTTCCAAATAAAAACATTATGAATGAGACAAGAGAATCTTGTCCATTAATGCTCATTTTTTTATCATTAGTGCAGTGTAAATTTCTTTCTGCATTTTCATGCATTTCTCCCTTGAATAGCTTAAAAGGTCCCACTAATAGGATTCTAACCAAGAGCCGGTAGAAATCTGCCACGTCATTTCGTACAACAAAAATCCCAGAACTTCATGTCTTCCCAATCCAAGTCAGTAGCCTTTATTTGTTTTGATAAATAAGAATGAGCATTGAAGTATGGTGCCTTTGAATACGATCCCAGGAACTGTAGTGTAGAGTCTGAGACACTTTTTTGATTTTGCCGCAAAGACCATTAAACTCCAATATTAAACGGATGAGAGAATTTACGTGTATTTTCTACAAAAGCACTGAAGTGGTGTCATTAGCCAAACTATCGAGTCCTATCTAATATAAATACGGGTATAAAATATAGCACTTACGTATTTATCAACACCCCTACACTTATATTTTGATAGTCCTCGAGCAAAACATATATTATATCTGTTCAACAGCTGGATAAGGAGAGATGTCTGCTAAACAGCGAGACCGATCTGTAAAACAACGAGACCTAGAAAGTCTGCTAAACAGCTAGACGAATCCACTAAACAGTGGATAGAAATGCCCGCTAAATAACAAGACGGATCCGCTAAACATCAAGATCGAGAGAAATGTCTGCTAAACAGCGAGACGGATCCACTAAACAGTAGATAGAGATGTCTGCTAAACAACTAGACAGAAAGACTCGCTAAACAGCTGATCATATCATGCAAAAAAAAATTTAATGCAATTTTTTTCTTTTTTCAAAGTACTGATTTAAAGTGAAAACCTATAAAAATCTAAATGCTCAACCACTCCCCCACACTTAAACATTACATTGTCCTCAATGTAATCGAGTCATCCAAGGTAGAATAAGATGGGAAATTTCTAAAATGATGTGCAAAAAGTAACCGAATAAAAATAACACAAGAACATAGACATACCTACTGAAATATACAAACAACATTCTCCATATATCAACAACCTGAATGTTTGGGGATCAACCCAGAGAACAATATATACAACCAGTGATAACCTCAGATATTCATTGTAGCAACGTAAAGATATAGAGATTACCAAAAGGAAAGAGCTTCCCACATACCTTGTTTTTGCAAAGGATAAATCGTCAGTAACAAGAATTACTGACTCAAGTGGTTCACTGTGGGAGGGAATTGAAACCATTTGGGAGACATGCACAGGCAAAGATAAGTCACGAGATGCAAAATAATCTAATAATACCGGAGAAGCACGCAATTCTAATCCAAAATTAGGAATCTTCCGAAAAGTTGTGCTAACAATTCTAGGTATATGAACTTCTCCACTGGGTTTGTGACCCTGTACTAAATCATCGTCAACCAAGGAATCAATAGGAATATCACAATAAAGATGGTTAAAGGAAACCTTATAGATAGAGTGTAATGTCTCTAAGTCGTTGGACTTAACTGCAGTTTCCTCATAATTAAAACATTCTTCATAAGCATCATTGTTATAACACTGATATGTCACACCGTCTAAAATAATGGTGTCCTCAATCCTAAACTCATCCTTTTGAATAGGCGAGTGATCATTAACACGATCAGGAGTTGGACTAAATACACCACCTTCACTTGGTATGACAATGTCTATATTCCTATGATCACAACTATCAAGTTCACCATCATTCTTTATACACATTGATTCATTAGTTAAAGCGGTTTCATCATAAATATCAAGAGTATAAGAAAAATTATAACTCGTATCCTCAGTAAGACCACGATCTTTTACCGACTGCATTAGTTTAGCAATCGATAAATCAGTTTTTTCAGAAAGTTGAGCAATATAAGCTTGGGTTTCTCTCAGCTCAGCACAAAATAACTCATTAGCTTTGATTTGTTCAACAATGTCAATATTGAGGCGTTTTAGCAAAGATAGTTGTGATGCAGATGGGTCACAGTAAGATTGATCATCCCTCTCATACTATGATGGAGAAATGTGTGAATAGTAATTGGAATCAACAAATTCTGGCTCATAACCAGGGTAAGGTTGGTAATGATCATAACCTTCACAAGGTCCGGAATGATCATACCTCTGAGAATAATTCCAATCATTATTTACACACTCGGCAGGTTCTTTATAATGAGATGGTGCATATGTATACTCCTCAGGTGAAATATCAAATGACTCCTCTGTCTTAGCTCTTTTGGTAAGATTCCAAAAAGCTATAAAAGAAGTCAACTCGTTGGAAACCATTATACAAAGTAATTCTCAATAACTCACCTTGCAAAAGCTTTGCGAGAATATCAAGTACTTACTTTAGGCCTGTTGTTGACCCCAATCGCCGCTCTTCAGACTAAGGTAACTAAGAAAAAAATCAAATAAGCTACGTAAAAAGAACTAAAAGAAAATATAAAAAAGAAAAGAAAAATAAGCTATGTACAGAAAATAATAACTATGTACAAAATACCAACTACAATATTCCACAACCGCTCCCCGGCATCGGCGCCAAAAATTGATAGGATCCGGAGATGCCTATATTATATAACCACAATCGCACGGTGTCTAACTAGTAGACAGAGGCAAGTACAGGTCGTTCCCACAAGGAGCGGTGGAAGTATCAATAATCAGTATTCTTAATTAACTAACCAGGATGTTTTTTTTTTTATTTTTAGAATTAAAATGAAATAAGAAAATTAAAGTAAAGTAATAAAGTGAACTCGCAGAGTGATAGCAGGTAAACAGGGTTTATAATATCCACCACTATTTCTATTCGATTACTGAAATGAAACATAATTCTTGAATATTTGTCTATTGTTTGTTCTATCAACATCACCTATTATAAGTATTAGAGTCGCAAATATCGCTGAGATACCCTAAGCATCACACATCAAAAGACTAAACCAAAGCATGCACCATCAAATTGAGTAAGTGAGAAAATTTTACGAAAATAAAGTTAGGTTCACAAATGATACCTGACTTTTCTAAGCATACCTCATCAAAGGGTTTAACCCAAGCATGAAATATCGAATAATTAGACAAACGTATTTGAAAAACTAATTCATTAAACACATAGGTTATATAAAACCGGTGAAACGACAACCCAAATAATGATAAATCAATAAACAACATCACGAATTAATCTTATTCAAATCATAATGGTATATTGCTTCATAATTTAATCTCATTAAAAATAGCCTAAAACTCAAAGTGATTTCAACATAGATCATAGTTACAAAATATCTAGCAAGACATGAAAATGGATTTCTCAAAATCCATTAAAATAATTATAAAAAGATGGAGAGATTAAACAGGGGGATCGTCGTGGTCTCTACTTCTCTTTGTTATGCGCAAACCTCCACGGCGGCTCTCCCCTCCTCCTCTCTCTGTCACCAACCGAGATCCAAGATAATATGTCTATCGGTTTGAAATACCAAGATCCTTTCCAAACAATCGCACGTGCGGACCATACTTGGAAGTTGGAAATCTAATAGTTAGCCACGTGCTTCCTTCAAGACTCCATTAACTTACATGGTAGCAACACAAGCCCACTACTCCAAATTCACCACGTCTGCATTAGCTCCCTTCTCTAATAGTGACCGTTGGACTTCCAAGCTATGCTCCCAAACGTAAGTGCCACTGCATTTCCCTATTACTTATTTCCAAATAAAAAAATTATGAATGAGACAAGAGAATCTTGTCCATTAATGCTCATTTTTTTATCATTAGTGCAGTGTAAATTTCTTTGCATTTTCATGCATTTTTCCCTTGAATAGCTTAAAAGGTCCCACTACTAGGATTCTAACCAAGAGCCGGTAGAAATCTGCCACGTCATTTCGTATAACAAAAATCCCAGAACTTCATGTCTTCCCAATCCAAGTCAGTAGCTTTTATTTGTTTTGATAAATAAGAATGAGCAGTGAAGTATGGTGCCTTTGAATACGATCCCAGGAACTGTAGTGTAGAGTCTGAGACAGTTTTTTGATTTTGCCGCAAAGACCGTTAAACTCCGCAGTACAAAATGTATCACTTACGTGCTTTTCAGTAGGTCAAACGGAAACCTAATCTTGATTATCCATCACTCTTAATATCCAGGTTATTGACCACTCATTATCTCTGTTAGAGCACGGCTCGGTCGAACTCGTATGCGTTGCTATCACAAGCATTTTCGTCAATGTTAGTGATTAAAACTATAAGTCTTGATTTCTAGCCTATTTATAGATGTCTCGGACTAGGACATAGATTGTGTAGTGGAGCATTAGACTTCACGGCGTTCATCATTTGAAGACGAAGAACTACTAAGGGGAGCTTTCATCAACAAAAGGTATGTGGAGACTGAAACTCATCTATCACTTGGAAAGTCTATTTCTACTCTATCTCCTATATTGAGACATAAGTCGTATTACGATATAGTTTTCTATTATACACATTTGAGATTTAGAGCTGAGTTTATCTCGCTTACATATTTCTCGAAATATGTGTTGGCAAGCTTTCTCTTCGACCAAGTTCATCTTATATTCTTGACGAATGTCAGAATATGATCATGTGAAAATTGCCGAGTAACATCTTACATTGTTTATGCGATACAATCATTTGGTGTAGACTTGGAATGTTTCGTTATGATTATTTCAATATCTTGAAAATTGCTTTGATGCTAATATTGAGTGAAAAAAGCTATTGTCATCCTCTAAGAAAGTTTCAATAATTGAAATAAAGAGTTTAGAATCAAGTAACCATGTTTGGATATAAACATAGTGTGTTCTCACATTTGTGTATAAGTCCAAAACCGGGAACCTGAAGTATGCGTACCCGTATGCGTACTGGCGGTTGTTGGATGTCTGGGCAAGTACGCGTACCCGTACGCACACTGGCGAAAGTCTCACGTCCGTGAATTTCTGCTGGAGTTTGGAAGTTTGAATTGGTATGCGCACCCGTACGCGTACTGGCATAACCAAACTCGGTCTGGCTACTTAAGTATGCGTACCCGTTTGCATACGTGAGTTGGTTTCTTTCTAAAATTGGTTGTAAATGAACTTACACATTTATAAAATAAGGAATGCAATCTTTGCAAACCGTGGCTATAATGTTCATGAACTGATTCGAGTAAATCAAACCAATTTTGCTTCAATTGTGTTCTTGTATACTTCTATGAGAATATATCAATTGAATAGCTCTTTAACTAGTTTCACTTGAGTCATTTGAACTAGTTATGATTAAGATGAATAAGGTTGATATGAGAGTAATCATATGGATAACTTCGGTTAACTATTGTTGGGCCAACATGGTGTACACGTTTGGGTACAGTTATATAAACCTAAATAAGGGTACATTTCATTTGTGTGTAACAAGCTAAGTTCGATCTAACGGTTTAAAGATATTAGCTTGGTTGAATCAGGGTTTTCATCTAACGGTGAATATTGAATGCTTTGTTACCAAGGTAACTTGGATTGCAAACCCTGATTTGAAAACTATATAAAGGAGAACTCTAACAACTGGGAAACCTAATCCCCACACCTCCTATGTGTTACTAGTTGCATCAACTAGAGTCGATTCTCCTTTAACCTTAGGTTTCTATCGAGACCCTGTAGGTTAACGACTTCAAATACTTCATTGGGATTGTGAAGCCAGACCCAACTATTTTCTTTGTAATTGCGTATTCTGATCTTGCCCGATTTTATCGTTTGAGTACTATCTTCTCTAATATTTGCTCGAGATTTAATCTCCGATAGGCAAGATAAAAAGTAATCACAAACACCTTCGTCTCATCGTTTGTGATTCCACAATATCTAGTTTCGCCATCATACGATTTAGATTATTGTGAGGTAATTGATAATACTAGGCTCTTCTTCGGGAATATAAGTCCGGATTATCAATTGGTTCCTGTTCACCTTAATTTATCAAAAGACGGAACAAAATATCTTGGGTATTTCTGTGGGAGACAGATTTATTCATTCTATAGACTTTTTTGTGTGAGACAGATTTGTTAATCAAGTCTTCGACTTTGGGTAGTAGCAACTCTTTGTTGTGGGTGAGGTCAGCTAAGGAAATCAAGTGTGTAGTATCCTGCTGGGATCAGAGACGTAAGGAACACAACTGTACCTTGAATCAGTATGATATTGATTAGGGTTCAACTACAGTCCAGTCCAAAGTTCATTGGTAGTAGGCTAGTATCTGTAGCGGACTAATACAGTGTGGTGTTCAAACTGGACTAGGTCCCGAGGTTTTTCTGCATTTGCGGGTTTCCTCGTTAACAAAATTGTGGTGTTCAAACAGTTTCATTCCCTAACGTATCTTTCAAGTCGTGCATATTGAAAACAAAACTGTGAAGCATGAATGATTATACTCTAGTTAGACATAGTATTAAGGGATACAATACGAGGTTTATTGCTTAACCATTAAACTTTGTAGATAAGACATCGACATAATCGTTTGAATGCTATTGTGATTATGTATGGGTATAAGGTGAAGATTTCATCATAGGAAACACTGTTTTACATTTGTTTTAAGGAAGTAAATCCATGAACTTGTTTTTTGAATCGAAAGAGAAATCGCAAGGCATTATTGGTATTGTTATTCGTTGCATATCTTTTGAACTATCAATATGTGTGATTAGTATAACTGCTCATGACTTGTTTATGTTCTTAGTAAAACCATTCATAAAGTCCTGACTTTTGTATTGGTATGACTTTTATTAGTAAAAACGATCTTAAGTAATCACCTGAGATGGTATGACCGACTCTGGGTAAAGGGGAATTGATCCTATTAACAGGTGCAACCCATCACAAAGGGGAATCGATCCTTGTATGAGGTGCAAAAAGTTTTTAGCAGAAAGGGGAACTGATCCTATGGACATGTGCAGCAAGTACAAGTTAGATACCATATATATGTGGGGAACCGATCCTAATACCTAGTCAACCGAATTTTGGTTACTAGCGTGACTATGCAAAGTACTCACATAGAGGTAGAACCGAAACTTGTTTTGGTAGAACCGTGAAACCCATGTTTAGTGATTGATTTTTCTTGATCAATCACGTAGTTCTTGAAAGTCAGATGAACCAATTCTAAACTTGTTTGGAAGTGTGGAAAATCGGTTTCAAGAGTGTAAGTATGAAAGACGACTTACAAAGTAAAGATGTCGACATACTTTGAACATGTGCAGTAACGCTTATCTTTAATTGTTCAAAGTTATTCCTTAATAGCTAAAGGAAGAAAATCCCAGATCGAATAAAATAAATTGAGAATCTTTTATTTAAGGTTTTTAATTTTATTTTTGGAAAAAGAAAATTAGTAACGTGCATTTGCTATTTGGGATTTTCTAAGAGATTTTCTGTCATTATTTGGACAAAGCATTTCCAGGAATTATGGAAACCGAATCTGGAATATATTGCATATCTTGAGAATATTTTCGGTTTTGAAAATTCCTTGGTTTCCAAACTTCCTTGGTCTATAAATATCAAAGTTTGCATTTCGAGCAAACTAATCCTCAGAGACAGCAAAACTATCTCAGTTGTGCTGCTACTAGTGAAGCGCCTATTCGGAGAGGAGAGTAACCTAATTAGGCGAAATATCTTACGACCACTCAGTTTAAAGACTTCTTTGGGATTGAGAAGCCCTATTAGTATTGTTGGTGGGAAGCTAGATAATTGCGATTTATCTTTTGTTTTCGATTGATTTGATTGACTAACGGTGGTTGACCTTTGATTGCACCTAGTTTGTTTATGCTTGAGAATCTTCTCTTCTGATATAAGATTCACTCAAACTAGATCGAAGTTTCTACGGGAGTCTTTAGACTGTTTGTAGATCTAAAGACGTCTTGTGATAATCCATTGTTAACAGACTCCGTTTTGTGCATGATAGATGACAAGAGATTCAAGTTGATTATTTGTAGGTGTTTATTGAAGATCTAAGAAGATTTGAAGACAAAGAAGACTTTGAAGATTTATGATTTGGGTTCATAAGATTTGGTGTGCACAATACTTGTTTCAGTAAAAGAGGATCCAACTATGATCGGTTTATCCTTATGGTAGAGTAGATTGATTAGTTGTGTAGATCGGCATCAATACAATTATTTGTGATTAAAAGTATTGATTGTAAAATCTTAACAATTACTTTGGTAGTTGATAATAAGATAGATCTAAGAACCTGACAAAAGGAGTTTATTGAGAGAAACAGAAGAGCTTTTTGTCGAACTCACATCACTTGGTTGAAAAGAGTTGATACCAAACAGATTTGTGTTCCTTTACTGTTTGGAATACGAACCAAAGGAATTTGTGACTTATTACAGGTCGGAGGCGTGGGTATACAGACGGAACTAGGTGAACTATAGGTTTAGTTTCTTGGTCTCAACTATACGAAGTTGGTTTGATTTTGTATAGCGGCTTCATCCTGAGAGTACTCAATTATAGACAAGGTCCAGGGGTTTTTCTGCATTTGCAGTTTCCTCGTTAACAAAATCTTGTTGTGTCATTTACTTTTATTTTTCGCAATTATAATTGTTGTTATTATAAGTTAAAGTAAATTACACAAACGTTAATTCATATTTACTTGATAAGTAATCCTATTGTGTTTGGTTAAGTCCGAACCTTTTATCAAGTAAACATACTTCGTTGTTGTATTGTCTCGATCTCGTATCCATAGACGATCACACGAAGTGCGAACCGGTTTGTTGTATTGTATCGACTCAGTCCATATACAATCACCTTGGAGAAAGGACTTATAGGTGGAAAAGTTTTAGTTTGAGGTATATTTGGGTACCCTCGCCTTTTCAATTGGTATCAGAGCAGGCAAACACGAAAAGATCTAACAATCTGTGTTTGGTGCGATCCAACCTATAAGACTGGAATCTAAAAATGGTTTTTATAAAACCTGATAATGATTCAATTAACGTAAAACAAGACATCAAGAGTTTTGAATTAACACTTGATGATGGCATATACGATTCAATATATGGAGACCTTCATGAAAGGTAATCTACTAGACAAGTTCATCTTGTTAATGATGTAGAAACTGATGATAACTGGGAATCATGCCTAGAAAATCAGTTGGATGAAATATCCGATGATGGTGACTCAGATATTGATCGAGATGTGGATGATGAAATCTTAAAATACTCCAGGATACTGAAGCCTTTGGGAAAGAGTAAACTCAAAACTTCTGATGCAATTGATCTCTTAACTCCTCTATGTCGATAGAAAAAGAAGTTGAGAAAAGTTTTTTAAGGACGATATTGTGGTTCTCGCACCGCTGGATATCTTCTTAAAGATCGTGCAATGTGAAAATCTTCCAAGAGATTTTTTTTTGTTGAAAAAGAAACGTGCTGAATCGGAAGCAATGTTTAATTCCCGACAAGTACAGGGTCTTGAAGAAAATGCCAGTGCTAGTCTCTCTCAAACAAAATTGTTAGAGAAAGGGCGTGATGTTGCTCTTGAAAAAATTCACTTGTTGGAAGAGAAACTTGTTGAATCTGATGCAGGGACTAACTCTCAACAAAAGAGTTTTGAAGAGAAAAAAGGTGTATATCTCTCGCGAGAAACACATCTTGAGGCTGATCTAGCTGGTACTCTTGATAAAATCAAGATGTTGAAAGAAGAAAATGTGTACTTGAAAAAATCCAATGATAGCACAAACATTTATCCTCATTGTTAGAAGCAGGAAGATATCATGGTGATACACGGGGGTTAGGATATAAGGAATCAGATGCTTTCAACGATAACAATGAGATAAAATTTGTTAAAGCTACAAATTCTTCTCAACCAGAGGCTTCCACTGATGACAAAGATGCTCATATTTCTTGTAAAGAAGAAAAGTCTGTCAAGCCTAAGAATAGTGTTCAACCAGCAGTAATCAAAGAAGGCATTTCTGCTAATGTCAAGAAAGCAATAACGTTGAACAAAGATAATAATAATAATAATAATAAGAAGAAGAAGAAGAAGAAGAACAAAACTCGTTCCAATACAAGAGGATCCACAAAAAGGTAACATTAAAACTCATACTTCGTATATTTATACTAAACATTGTTATTATTGTGGTAATAAAGGACACTTGCAATGGGAATGTAAAGTTCGTAATATGCAAGATTCACTTTCTTTTGTATCAAACGAATTGTCTAAGTTTACTCCTTATAACAACTCAGATCTTTATTGTCCTAAGTTTAGGCAAAAGAATTATTATGATGATAGTTCAAATTTTGCATATCACTTGACAAGGTCATCTCATAAAAAAACCCAATTATAGAAAGAGAGATGACTTTTAAATGCAAAGACAAGATCTGATGTTCCAAATTGGAGAAAGGATGTTTCGCAAAGTATTCAAAAGGACAATCGTCCTAATGATATGAAGGAGAAAGCTGCTCCTGCGAAACCCAACTCTAAATGGGTCCCAAAGTTCTCCATATCCAAGAAGGGACCAAAAGTTAGTCACAATAATGACTCTCAGCTGTTAATTGTTGGTGACAATAATTACAAGAGTTTTCTTGAAAGACTAAAGAAAGACATCATGTATGAATTCTCTTGTACTAGTGGACGTTGTGATAATGACACTCTTCATCACAAGTCAAAGTTGAAAAACAAGAGATGGAACAAGAGAAAACAAACCAAACAAGAGGTCAAGAATGATGATTTTGTCTTAATCACTCGTGAAGAACAAGATAAGGCTCAACTCAACATAACCTAGTTGTGTTGGAATCTGAATGCTCACCTTGGTGCTCAATCTTTTGAAAGGTGGGGAAGCACATGAGCACACGATCTCTCAGTTATTATATGGCCGATTCCAAGAATAAAATTCATATGACTGAATGTTTATATTTTTACGTATTCGGTTTATGGGATGTCTGTTTGCGGTTTTCATAACCTTAATATTCGATCTCATATGTTGTGAACCCTTATGGTTTGGGTGACTTTTTGGTTTAGCAGGATTAAGTTTTAGCCCATGTTGGTAGGCTTTATCAAAGGATCATGAGGGGTTCTGATAGAAACAATACGTGAAAAAGTCACAATATGTTGAATCGTTTGGTTTAACATAAAAGCATATGTGTTTCGGGGTTTTCAACTTTTGCTTGCAATAGTTAAAAACAAGTTTTCAACCTTTCTCTGGTAAAGGTTGGTTGTTGTTATTCTTTTGTTTTGCATAAGGATGAAAACATAATGATATTTCCATATCAATTCTCCCTGGAAGAAGATGCAAACATATTGGAAAAGTGGATGCGAAATTTGAGGTAACAATCTTTTTAGTTAATTGTTTTCCTGTTTAAGAAAAGCCTGATTTTATTTCATATATTTATTGCTTTTGCTTAACAAAATTTCGGTACAATTGATGTTTTATTCCATTATTTGTGTATGGATGTGTGTGTGATTCAATTGGTTCCGGTTAAGAAAAACTATTGTTATCTTGCTTTATTGTGTGGTATCAATCGTTTAGGCTTACAAAATTTCGGTGGAATTGCGGTGCTTTAATGTTTATGTTGTTTCAATTGCTTCCGGTTGAGGTGAATAATTATGCAAGTTGATTTATTTGGTTTGTATGAATTGTTTATGGCTTAACGAAAGAAAAGGCTTGCGGGATGAATTGTTTAGTCCAATTCGATTCTGGATAAGAGAAACTAAGTTAATTCTGATCTTAGTTAGACTTATCAAAGTGGAGGTTTTGGTTATTCAAGTCTAATAGAATGCCTTAACAAGAAATGCTAGTCAACTAACCTAGTACTTGTCTTGTTTAAAATCTAAAGGTCTAAGTTATATGGATAATTAGAACCTGATGAGAAAAATAGAGTTATCTTTATTTTGGTCTTATCGAACAAACGATTGTATTTGTACAATCGGTTTAGCAAAGGAACTAAGGTGCTTAGTTGATTTTTGGTTTGCTAAACTATTAGGGAAAATTGCTTCGGGCAATTGTTTTCTTGGTAACATATCAAAATAAAATTACTTTGTAGTTTCGGTTTTGATATTGGTTATTAAAAATGGTGTGTGGAACCCTCGTGCTTAACTCTATAGGTTGCAAGTCTATTAAGATTTGTAAGATCCTTTCGGTTTGTCCTTTATTTTTTCGTTTCTTTGTCATTTTACGACAAAAATGGGGATAAATATATGGAGTAAACAAGTGATACTGGTATTGATTTATATTGATTGGTACCATTAAGGGAAAGGACATTGGTGCTTAAACGTTTATCTAACGAAAGAGTAAAAGCATAGACTAAGGGGGAGTAGCATATCATATGATACTTGTAGTTATATGGACTACAAAGGGAATAACAAAGACTTGCGGATTGATAAAATCTACCTATCTTACCTTTAGGGGGAGTATTAGCTTTGTTATTATAATGTCAACAACGACATTTATGGATTGAATGTATACAGGTTATTGTGCTGTTGAATTCGGGAATCAAGCGTATGTGTAATGAATTCTTGTAATTTGTTTATCCATATGATGTAAGAGTTTTGTCACTAAATTTGACAAAGGGGGAGATTATTAGAGCATAGCTCAGTTGAACCCACCAAGCGTTGGTATATCAAGTTTGGTTGTCATATTTTAGTGAGCCAAAACTCATTTAAAGAGTCGCTTGATTGTGTCAACTTCGTATAGGTTAGCTTGAAAGTATTAGGATATGAGACATTACAAGTATTGCGAAGACTTGGGGAAGTGAAGAAGTAAGGAGCTACAACGACAACATCATCCTTCCACTTGAGGTTAGTGATATTTGACTTGAACTATTTCATTCCCTAACCTATCTTTCAAGCCGTGCATATTGAAAACAAAACTGTGAAGCATGAATGATTATACTCTAGTTAGACATAGTATTAAGGAATACAATACGAGGTTTATTGATTAACCATTAAACTTTGTAGATAAGACATCGACATAATCGTTTGAATGCTATTGTGATTATGTATGGGTATAAGGTGAAGATTTCATCCTAGGAAACAATGTTTTACATTTGTTTTAAGGAAGTAAATTCATGAACTTGTTTTGTGAATCGAAAGAGAAATCGCCACGCATTACTGGTATTGTTATTCATTGCATATCTTTTGAACTACCAATATGTGTGATTAGTATAATCGCTCATGACTTGTTTATGTTCTTGGTAAAACTATTCACAAAGGCCTGAATTTAATATTGGTATGACTTTTATTAGTGAAGCCGATCTTAAGTAATCACCTGAGATGGTATGATCGATTTAGTGTTATTGGTATAACCGACTCTTGGTAAAAAGGAACCGGTCCTAGTAAGAGGTGCAACCTATCACAAAGGGGAATGTTAGAGCATTGCTCGGTCGAGCTCGCATGCGTTGCTATCTCAAGAATGTTTGTCAATGTTAGTGATCAAAACTATAAATCTTGATTTCTAGCCTACTATAGCTAAGTCTCGGACTAGGATAAAAAGTGTAGTTGAGCTCAAGAACTCCATGGCGGATCATCATACAAGACGAAGAACTACTTAAGGAACCGGTGGAACTTCATTAACAAAAAGGTATGTGGAGAGTTGAACTTATATATCACTCAAAAATCTATCTACTGTATCTCCTATCTTGAGACAAATATCGTTTTTGTTATATAAACTTTGATTATACACATTTGGTATTTCGAGTCGAGTTTATATCGCCTATCTATTTCTCGGAATATGTGTTGGTAAGCTTTCGCTTTGGCCAAATTCATCTTTACCCAGTGACGAAAGTCACGTTATGTTTCAATCACTTTTAAAATTGCTTTGACGAAAATAGTTGTGAATAAACGTCCTCTAAGAATATTTCAATGATTGAAATGAGAGTTTAGATTATATAACCATTGATGGATATAAGCATTGTCGTGGAAACACGTATATGTATAAGTCTTTGTTCCTTGAACAGAAGTTTGCGAACTTTGTTGATCAAGAGAACAGGAATAGTGGCGTGAGCTAAGTCTGCGAACTGGCGGAAGTTCTCGAGCCGAGAAAATCTGCTGGAGTTTGAGAACTCCTTCCGGGAACTTAAGTCCGCGAACCCAGTCCGTGAACTTGAGTTGGTTATATCTAAAAACGATTTTTTGTGAACTCATGTTCATATAAACTAATTAATGTTATTTGCAAACCGTGGGTATAAAGTTCATGAACCGATTCGAGTGAATCAAATCGTTTTTTCTTCAATTGTGTCTTGTGTAGTACATAAGATTTCCTTGCAATTGAATAACTCTCTACCTAGTTCATTTAAGTCATTTGAACTAGTTATGGTGAAGAAGAAGAAGATGGTTGATATGAAAGTACTCATATGGCTAACCATTTGGTTAACTATTATTGAACCAACAAATGTACATGTTTGGGTACGGTTACGCAAACCTAGAAACGTGCATTTCATTTGTGTGTAACAAGCTAGGTTTTCGATCTAACGGTTGAAAGATATTAGCTTGAATCTAATCAGGTTTTCATCTAACGGTGAATATTGAATGTTTTGTTACTAAGCTAACATTGATTTCAAACCCTGATTTGAAAAACTATATAAGGGAGAACTCTAGAAACCGGGAAACCTAATCCCCACACCTTACGTATGATACTAGTTGTAAGCTAGAGTCGATTATCCTTTAACCTTTGGTTTTATTTTCTCAAACCAGGTTAACGACTTAAAGACTTCATTAGGATTGTGAAGCCAGACCAATACTACTTTCTCGTAGTTGTGTGATCTGATCTCGTTGTTTCTATCGTACGAGTACAATCGCAAAGATTGGCTTGAGATTGATATCTCCGATAGGCAAGATATAAAAGTAGTCACAAACATCTTCGTCTCATCGTTTGTGATTCCACAATATCTTCTTTCGCCGCATCGATTAAGATTATTGTGAGATGATTGATAATACTAGGTTGTTCTTCGAGAATATAAGTTCGGGTTATCGATTGGTTCATGTTCACCTTGATTTATCAAAAGACGGAACAAAAACTCTTGGGTATTTCTGTGGGAGACAGATTTATTCAATTCATAGACTTTTCTGTGTTATACAGATTTGTTTATTAATTCTTCGACTTTGGGTCGTAGCAACTCTTAGTTGTGTGGGAGATCATCTAAGGGAATCAAGTACATAGTATCCTGCTGGGATCAGAGATGTATGAGCATAACTGTACCTTGGATCAGTGTGAGATTGATTGGGGTTCAACTACAATCCAGACCGAAGTTAGTTTGTAATAGGCTAGTGTCTGTAGCAGCTTAATACAATGTATGTTCAATCTGGACTAGGTCCCTGGGTTTTTCTGCATTTGCGGTTTCCTCGTTAACAAAATTCTGGTGTCTGTGTTATTTCTATTCCGCATTATATTTTTTTATATAATTGAAATATCACAGGTTGTGCGTTCGAATCAATCAATCGGAAATCTTATATAACTACACAAGACACAATTGAAGCAAAAATGATTTGATTCACTCGAATCAGTTCATGAACTTTATACCCACGGTTTATATAAACATGAGTTCATAAATAATCGTCTTTAGGTATAACCTAACTCAAGTTCGCGGAATGGGTTCGCAGACTTAAGTTCCCGGAAGGAGTTCTCAAACTCCAGCAGATTTTTTCGGGTCGAGAACTTCCGCCAGCTCGCGGACTTAGTTCACGGCTCTTGTTCCGGTTCTCTTGATCAACAAAATTTGCAAACTTCGGTTCAAGGAATAAGGACTTATACATATACGTGTTTCCACAATAATTCTTATATCCATCAATGGTTATATAATCTAAACTCTCATTTCAATCATTGAAACATTCTTAGAGGACGTTATATAGTTGTTATTCACAAACTATTTTTCGTCAAAGCAATTTTCAAACTGATTGAAACATAACATGACTTTCGTCACTGGGTAAAGATGAATTTTTCCAAAGCGAAATCTTACCAACACATATTTCGAGAAATAGATAGGCGAGATAAACTCGGCTCGAAATACCAAATATGTATAATCAAAGTCTATATAGCAAAACGACTTTTGTGTCAAGATAAGAGATGAAGTAGATAGACTTTTGAGTGATAGATAAGTTCAAGTCGCTATCTTTTTGTTGATGAAGTTCCACTGGTTCCTTGAGTAGATCCTCCATGGAGTTCTTGAGCTCAACTACACTTTCTATCCTAGTCCGAGACTTAGCTATAGTAGACTAGCAATCAAGACTTATAGTTTTGATCACTAACATTTACAAACATGCTTGAGATAGTAACGCATGCGAGTTCGACCGAGCAATGCTCTAATAATATCATCTATGGATCAACATCGGAGAAACTTGCAAAAGATTTTCAAGTCTCTCTTGGTAAGGAGTTTGAAATGAGCAACGTTGGTGAATGAAAATTCTTTTGGGGTTCACAAATTCAACAACACAAGGATGAAATTTACTTATCTTACAGAGAAATACGCCAAAGATCTTGTTTCAAGATTCGGCCTTGATAAGTTCACTCCAAAACTGACTCCTATGCCTACCACTGGTAAACTACATCGAGATGATAAGGTGTAAATGTGGATCAAAAACTTTATCGATCTATCATTGAAAGTCTTTTATATCTCACTGCCACGAGACCTGATATTGCGTTCACTGTTGGTTGTTGTGCTAGCTTTCAGGCGAACCCAAAGAAGTCTCATCTTGCATATGCAAATAGGATCATACGCTACATTAATCACATTGTCGGGTATGGTCTTTCCTATACTTATACTAACACTGACCTTATTGCCTATTCAGATGCTGATTGGGCAAGGTGTTTGGAAGACAGAAAGAGTACATCCGGGGGTTTCTACTATGTATGGTTGAATCTTGTAGCTTGGCATAACAAGAAGCAAAATTCACAATCTCTCTCAACATGTGAAGCAAAATACGTCGATGCAGGCTCATGTTGTACTCAACTTCTATGGATGAAACAGATGCTTGATGATTATGGAATTGACTCTTGAATAATGAAAATATTTTGTGATAACTCAAGTGCGATTCGTATAATTGAGAATCCTGTTAAGCACTCAAGAAATAAGCACATTGACATAAGGTATCATTTTGTTCGAGATATTTATGAAAATGGTATCATTACTATGGAATTTGTATCTTCCGAACAACAATTGGCTGATATTCTCACGAAACCATTAGATGCTACTACATTTCAACACTTACGGCAGTCTATTGGTGTTGTTCTGGTTCATTAGTCTTTCATAAATCCTGCCCCTGTGTTTATCTCGACCATTTTGGAAATTGAGTTTGAAATTCCTATAGTGGTGTTGATATACTCTTGCATTTGTTTCTGGTAGATAAGTTTCTGTTGAGTATCTTAATATTCCTTGAAAATCCTTCTTTTCTTGTAAAAGCAAGGTCGCCTTTGTTGTTCTGTAGGGAAAGACATTTTATGGGGGAAATTTCTTTTTTGAACTTGTGCTTTATTGCCAAATATTTGTGGGGAGTGCGGCTGTGGAATATTGTAGGGGTTATCTTGTATCTTTATAAACTCCTTGATGAATTAATTTAGCTTCGGATTTATGATTGCATCTAAATAAGTTGGTATGTTATTCTCTTTTGGTCATGAAGTATCTCTATGAAAATTTCATGAGGATCCCACTAGTTTTTGTACCTTTTCCAATTTATATTGACAAAAAGGGAGAGAATTAATGTGTAGTTTCATACTACAAACACATATGGTTTACGGATCATTATGTAAGGGGGAGTGGTTTTCAAGTCGAGATGAAGTATTGACTAAGGGGGAGTGATACATATCACCATAGTATTGTTGTCAAAGTCGTGATACAATTGAACTTTGATGATGTGTAATAATACTATGACACTGTATAACAATGATCGAGAGCACTTGTTTTCTCATTGTTATCGCTATGGATCTTCAACAATTAGATGTTGAGTTGAACACGTTTAGAAATCATGGAGTACTTGGAAGTGACGAAGATTTCGAGTCGTGTTGAAGATTCCAAGGAGATCAAGCATTTGGATGAGAAGATACAAAGTTTTATTTATTTTGTAATCCATATGTATTGATAGTTTCGTTACTAAAATTGACAAAGGGAGAGATTGTTAGAGCACTGCTCGGTCGAACTCGCATGCGTTGCTATCTCAAGCATGTTTGTCAATGTTAGTGATCAAAACTATAAGTCTTTATTTCTAGCCTATTTATAGATGTCTCGGACTAGGACATAGATTGTGTAGTTGAGCATTAGACTTCACGACGTTCATCATTTGAAGACGAAGAACTACTAAGGGGAGCCTGTGGAAATTCATCAACAAAAGGTATGTGGAGACCGAAACTCATCTATCACTTGGAAAGTCTATTTCTACTCTATCTTCTATATTGAGACATAAGTCGTATTACGATATAGTTTTCTATTATACACATTTGAAATTTCGAGCTGAGTTTATCTCGCTTACATATTTCTCGAAATATGTGTTGGCAAGCTTTCGCTTCGACCAAGTTCATCTTATATTCTTGACGAATGTCAGAATATGATCATGTGAAAATTGCCGAGTAACATCTTACATGGTTTGTGTGATATAATCATTTAGTGTAGACTTGCAATGTCCCGTTATGATTATTTCAATATCTTGAAAATTGCTTTGATGCTAATAGTGAGTGAAAACAACTATTGTTATCCTCTAAGAAAGTTTCGATGATTGAAATAAAGAGTTTAGAATCAAGTAACCATGTTTGGATATAAACATAGTGTGTTCTCACATTTGTGTATAAGTCCAAAACCGGGAACCTGAAGTATGTGTACACGTACGCGTACTGGCGATTGTTGGATGTCTGGGAAAGTATGCGTACCCGTACGTATACTGGCGGAAGTATCACGTTCGTGAATTTCTGCTGGAGTTTGGAAATGTGAATTGGCATGCGCACCCGTACACGTACTGGCGTAGCCAAACTCGGTCCGGCTACTTGAGTATGCATACCCGTTTGCATACTTGAGTTGGTTACTTTCCAAAATCGGTTGTACATGAACTTAAACATTTATAAAATAAGGAATGCAATCTTTGCAAACAGTGGCTATAATGTTCATGAACTGATTCGAGTGAATCAAAACCGATTTTGCTTCAATTGTGTTCTTGTACACTTCTATGAGAATATAGCAATTGAACAGCTCTTTAACTAGTTTCATTTAAGTCATTTGAACTAGTTATGGTTAAGATGAATAAGGTTGATATGAGATTAATCATATGGCTAACTTTTGTTAACTATTGTTGAGCCAACATGGTGTACACGTTTGGGTACGGTTACATAAACCTAAATAAGGGTACAGTTCATTTGTGTGTAACAAGCTAAGTTCGATCTAACGGTTGAAAGATATTAGCTTGGTTGAATCAGGTTTTTCATCTAACAGTGAATATTGAATGCTTTGTTACCAAGGTAACTTGGATTGAAAACCCTGATTTGAAAACTATACAAAGGAGAACTCTAGCAACTGGGAAACTTAATCCCCACACATCCTATGTGTTACTAGTTGCATCAACTAGAGTCGATTCTCCTTTAACCTTAGGTTTCTATCGAGACCATGTAGGTTAACGACTTCAAAGACTTCATTGGGATTGTGAAGCCAGGCCCAACTATTTTCTTTGTAGTTGCATCTTTTGATCTTGCCCGATTCTATCGTTTGAGTACTAACTTCTCTAACATTTGCTCGAGATTTAATCTCCAATAGGCAAGATAAAAAGTAATCACAAACACCTCCGTCACATCGTTTGTGATTCCACAATATCTAGTTTCGCCATCATACGATTTAGATTATTGTGAGGTGATTGATAATATTAGGCTGTTCTTCGGGAATATAAGTCCGGGTTATCAATTGGTTCCTGTTCACCTTGATTTATCAAAATACGGAACAAAAACTCTTGGGTATTTCTGTGGGAGACAAATTTATTCATTCTATAGATTTTTCTGTGTGAGACAGATTTGTGTATCCAGTCTTCGACTTTGGGTCGTAGCAACTCTTGGTTGTGGGTGAGATCAGCTAAGGGAATCAAGTGCCCCTCTTGGTTGTGAGTGAAAAAAAATAGATACCCCTATTCTATTCAAACCGAATCCTTTTTATATAAACAGAGTAAGGATTTCAAATGACTGAAATAAATATAAGCCCCTAGTCTATTCAAACCGAATCCTTTTTACTGCCGTTTCTTTTATTCAGAAACTGAAACCCTCATCTCTGAGCAGTAAGAAACTAAAATGTGGTTTGTTATCATCTTCCCATTAATTTTTCTTAGGAATTTCCACGAACACATAATGCTCTACACAGTATAAGTACCATTTAAACAGAAAAAACTTGAATCTGGAAGAGATTCAAAATCATAAATCCAAGGAAAAAAATCATAAAAAAGAAACAAAACAGAAACTAAAGGGAAAACAAAAAAGAAATTAAAAATAAATAAATTACCTTAAACTTAGACTCAACGTTATCCACGCCATCAGAAAACGGTGTATCCTGCTGGGATCAGAGACGTAAAGAACGCAACTGTACCTTGAATCAGTGTGAGATTGATTAGGGTTCAAATACAGTCCAGTTCGAAGTTCATTGGTAGTAGGATAGTGTCTGTAGCGACTTAATACAATGTGGTGTTCAAACTGGACTAGGTCCCGAGCTTTTTCTGCATTTGCGGTTTTCCTCGTTAACAAAATTCTGGTGTTTGTGTTATTTCTTTTCCGCGTTATATTTTGGTATATAATTGAAATATCACAGGTTATGCATTAAAATCAATCATATAGATAATCCAACCTTTGATTGTTGAATTAAATTGATTGACACTTGAACATTGGTCTTTGGTACCGTTCAAGTTACTCGTCTTATATTCAATCGGGATCGCAGATTTCTATTTGTTGATTGCAGATTGAATTAAGAGTTAGAGATATAAACTCTTTGATATACTTTTCTCTAGATTGAGTCTGACTGTCTAGTTGATTCTCTAGAAAGTATATTGGAGTAAGTCCTCTCAGATTGCCAAATGAATTGTTGGGTGTGGTTGTTAGACCCCCGCATTTTCACTCTCGAAAAAGGAAAAAAAGTATCTAAAACATTTTATGAAATAGCAAGTATGCAATTAGAATTTTTCTTACCTCTGCTCAGTTCAATTGTCTACCTTGATGCTTGTGTATCATTGTTATCTTGAACCTGTTAAGAAGCTAGAGCAATTAGCATACTAATGTCTTGATGTGCATGCTTGATTTGAAGGAAACTTAATTGGCTTACCTAGAAAGAACACACCGCCTCTAAGTGGACGTCACAATAACTAAAGCAACCGTGTCAACTGCAACCATTGATTAAGAAATATTAATAGAATTAATTAATGCAATTTCTGAGATATAGATTCAACAAGAAATCAAGCATGATTGTTGGAAGTATAGATCAACTTTTAAATATCGTTGCAAAATTTTAGAATGGAAGAATCTACTGCACTCTCCTCTACCTATTTTAACTTATATTTGGAAAATTTATGCCACATATACTGCAAAGCATGAATACTGGACAAACTATTGAAAAAGCGGGGGTATAACAACCACACCCAATATTTCGCTTAGCAATCTGTATGGACTAACTCGAATGTACTTTGCTAGAGAATCAACTAGACAGTCAGTAGACTCAATCTAGATAAAAGTATATCGAAGGAGTTAATATCTCGATCTCTCGATTTGAATATTCAAGCAAATAGAAATCTGCTAGTCATTGTCAAATACTAGAGAGATAACTTGGATTGTACCAAAGACCAATATCCAAGTGTCAATCAATTTAAATCAACAACCCAAAGGTCGGATATTCTAATGGATTGAACAATGCACAACCTGTGATATTTTGAATTATAAAGATAAAAAATATAATGCAGAAATAGAAATAACGCAAACACCGGAATTTTGTTAACGAGGAAACCGCAAATGCAGAAAACCCCTGGGACCTAGTCCAGATTGAACACACATTGTATTAAGCCGCTACAGACACTAGCCTACTCAAAACTAACTTCGGTCTGGACTGTAGTTGAACCCCAACCAATCTCACACTGATCCAAGGTACAGTTATGCTCCTACGTCTCTGATCCCAGCAGGATACCACGTACTTGATTCCCTTAGCTGATCTCGCCAACAACTAAGAGTTGCTATGACCCAAAGTCGAAGACTTTAATCAACAAATCTGTATCACACAGAAAAGTATATCGGATTGAATAAATCTGTCTCCCACATAAATACCCAAGAGTTTTTGTTCCATCTTTTGATAAATCAAGGTGAACACGAACCAATTGATAATCCAGACTTATATTCCCCAAGAACATCCTAGTATTATCAATCACCTCACAATAATCTTAATCGACGCAGCGAAAAAAGATATTTTAGAAACACAAACAATGAGACGAAGATGTTTGTGATTAATTTTTATCTTGCCTATCGGAGATAGAAATCTCAAGCCAATTATTACAATTGTACTCGTACGATAGAAACAGCAAGATCAGATCACACAACTACGATAAAGTAGTATCGGTCTGGCTTCACAATCCCAATGAAGTCTTCAAGTCGTTAACCCGGTTTGGGAAAATAAAACCAGAGGTTAAAGGATAATTGACTCTATCTTAGCACAACTAGTATCACACAGAAGGTGTGGGGATTAGGTTTCCCAGTTGCTAGAGTTCTCCTTTATATAGTCTTTCAAATCAGGGCTTGCAATCAATGTTAGCTTAGTAACAAAGCATTCAATATTCACCGTTAGATGAAAACGTGACTAGATTCAAGATAATATTTATCAACCGTTAGATCGAAAACATAGCTTGTTATACACAAATGAAATGCACGTTTCTAGGCTTGTGTAACCGTACCCAAACTTGTACATTAGTTGGTTCAACAATAGTTAACCAAATGGTTAGACATATGATCACTTTCATATCAACCATATTCTTCTTCACCATAACTAGTTCAAATGACTCAAATGAACTAGTTAGAGAGTTGTTCAATTGCTTAGATCTTATGTAACTTCACAAGACACAATCGAAGAAAAAACGATCTAATTCACTCGAATCAGTTCATGAACTTTATAGCCATGGTTTTCAAAAGCATTCCTTAGTCAATATAAAGATGAGTTCAAGAACAATCGTTTTTAGATATAACCTACTCAAGTTCGCGGACTGTGTTCGCAGACTTAAGTTCCGGGAAAGAGTTTTCAAACTCCAGCAGATATTCTCGGGTCGAGAACTATCGTCAGTTCGCGGACTGAGTTTGCTGAGTGAGTTCTCAAACTCCAGCAGACATTCTCGGGTCGAGAACTTCCGCCAGTTCGGGACTAATTTTGCAAACTGTGCAAACTTCCGGTTCACTTGATCAACAAAGTTCGCAAACTTCGGTTCAAGGAATAAGGACTTATACATATATGTGTTTCCACAATAATGATTAACCTCCAATGGTTATATAATCTAAACTCTCATTTCAATCATTGAAACATTCTCAGAGGACGTTATATAGTTGATATTCACAAACCATTTTTCGTCAGAGCAATTTTCAAAGTGATTGAAACATAACATGACTTTCTTCACTAGGTAAAGATGAACTTGGCTAAAGCGAAGGCTTACCAACACATATTTTGAGAAATAGATAGGCGAGATAAACTCGACCCGAAATACCAAATGTGTATAATCTAAGTCTATATAGCAAAACGAATTTTGTCCCAAGATAGGAGATAAATAGACTTTTGAGTGATAGATAAGTTCAAGTCTCCACATACCTTTTAGTCGATGAAGATCCACCAGTTCCTTGAGTAGTCCTTCGTCTTGTATGATGATTGCCATGGAGTTCTTGAGCTCAACTACACTTTCTATCCTAGTCCGAGACCTTATCTATAGTAGACTAGAAAACAAGACTTATAGTTTTGATCACTAACATTGACAAACATGCTTGAGATAGCAACGCATGCGAGTTCGACCGAGCAATGCTCTAAGAATCTCCCCCTTTGTCAATTTTAGTGACAAAACTATTAATACATATGGAATACAAAAAAGATAAATACATTTTTGAAGCTCCTATTCCACATGTCTAATCTTCAACATTACTCGAAGTCTTCGTCACTTCCACGTACTCCAATGATCCCAAAGGTTGTAAGTTTAGTATCATCGTTGTTAAAAATCCGTAGCTATAATAACGAGAAAACAAGAGTTCTCAATCATTGTTATACAGTGTCATGGTATCATTACACAGCGTCAAAGTTCAATTGTATCACAACTTTAATAACAATACTATGGTGATATGTATCACTCCCCCTTATTCAATACCCCATCTCACATGGAAACCACCCCCCTTACATAATGATCCGAAAACCATATGTATTTGTAGTGTGAACTACATATTAGTTCTCCCCCTTTTTGTCAATAAAATTGGCAAAGGTACAAGAACGGGATCCTAATGAAATTTCCGAAAGAGACATTTCATGACTAAAAGAAAGCATATATCAACTTGTTCTTTAGATGCAATCATAAAGCCGAAGCTAAATGCATTCATCAAGGAGTTTAAAGATACAAGATAACCCCTATAATATTCCACATCCGCACTTCTCACAAAGGTTTGGCAATTAAGCACAAGTTCAATTAAGAACTCTCCCCCATAAAATTTCATGCCCGAAAGAACAACAAGAGCGACCTTAATTTCGAAAGAAAAGAAGGATTTCTTTGGAAATAACAAATCACATATGAATATGAATTTGAATCCAAAAGTACTCAATTAAATTAACCACAAGAGAACCTATGAATAATTTAATTGGAAATGCTCAACATAAGTGAACTTATAGAGACTCAGAAATACTCAATTAGATTAATCACAAGAGAACCCATAATTAATCTAATCGGAATACACAATCAAATTTACCACAAAAAGTAATCAATTTAATTGTTCATGCTCGACATAAGAAAATCTTTGGAGCAATAACTAAGTTAATCATAAGAAATAATCAACTCAGTCAATAATGCTCAACATAAGAAAATTTACGGAGCCTCACAGTAAAACATAAAAGATTATGGATCAGGGAAGATCAATACTGCAGAATACACAACGATTCATTTTATTTTCCATCACTATTTGCATAACGACATACAATAGACATAATCCTTGTACACAAAAGATTTTAACCTATCTTCCATCAAAGATTGACATAATAGGCTTAACTTTTGTATTTGTCAAAAGTCAATTCATTCTTTCATCAATACATGCATATCAACTCATGAACGACTTTACTTTTGACAAAGTATGGGACAATCAAGTTCACGGACGTAAACACACATATCCCATAACAACATTGCAGTATATAAAACCATAAAGATTAATACTGCAAAAATCATCTTCTAAACAATTTTTTATAATTTAAACAAATAAACCTAAAAACATGAAGATGAAAACGTTGGACATAGCCATGTGTAATCACAATCATGGCTATTCCAAACTCTAGTTATTCTTCTAAAAAAAACGAGAAAATAGAAAATTTACTAGGCAAACTATTAAAATCAACAAGCTAAAGAACTAAACAAGACTCCAGTGCTATGGACGAACACGAACTAAAATCATATAGGCGGTTCAGGATCTTCACGAGTCTTGAGGTCTTTGAGCTTGTGATTGACAGCATCCCTTGCATCTTCAGAGAAGAGATTCTCTTTGTGAAGATCATTGATGTGAGATTTTATGAGACCAAGGTGAGTGGTAACCTTTTTCAACACATCAAGACTTTTCAAGGTATCAACGAGCTGCAGTTTTGACTCCTTAAAGTATTTAAGAAAATCATGAACCACTTCAGCAGAGATCATATCTTCCTTCTCAACATCCTCATGAGTATTAGCATAGTAACATGAGGCATTAGGATGATCTTCATCTACAAGGGTTCTTTTCTTCCTTCCCTTGGACTCAAAAGCAAAACCTTTCTCAAGAAATCCCCTTGCAAAATCACCATAGCGAGATGAAGAAGAAGACATTCTTGATGACCCGAAAAGCAACCTAGAGTATGCGTACGTGACTTTCGTAACTCAATAGGCACTCAATAGGCTGGGTACTTAAAGGATTTCTTAGGGAAGGAATTCTAGGGTTTTTTAAATAGTTGACTCGTAGAGGAACAAGGATATCCGTTTGAGTACAACTTAACCCTTTATCCATAAACATCTCAGGAAGAGAAAAGATTTTCAAAAAGAATGTTTGCCAACATGAGAAGTCTCGGTAGTCTTAGCTCAATAAATTTTGTATACTTATATGAATGAAAATTTAGAGCATAAGAGTGGCAAATTTTTTGAAACACAAAATTTCAAGATGAAATTATGAAAACAAAAACAAACAAAAAATACTTGTGCAAAAATGATTATGATTGATATTCCAGCTAAAGACGATAAGAAAATAGCTAGAGAATCAGAAAATACTTTGTCATCAAGTATCCTGACTATATCTCACTCAACCAGGATTTTTGTGAATGAGATTTCAACCTTGTAATTAATTAGCAAAAGTATGAGCCTTGAGCTCATCAAATGACCGTAGATTACGGTTGACTCTCTTTATCCAAAATCTTGAGAAAAAACGATTATGATGTGAAAAGTTATCATAAAATTTGCTATCAACAAAATAAGATGCATAGTTTTTATTTTTACCTGAAATAGCTTGACCAGGGCAACTTGACAACCTGTTAATGATCTTTTTATATCCTTCAATTATCATTTTTAGATTGTCTTCGCCGTCTTTGCTTCTTTCTTCTGGTTCCTTTTTCATATCGAGAATAACATCATTTCCCTTCTACCATATGAAGATTTATGAACTCTTCTTCAACGAAATGATTTAGGAAGACTGTCTCTATTTTGAACATTTGAGGAACATATTGAACTGACCTTCCTGGTATAGAATACAGGGCAAGTACTAAAACCAATTGGTTTAGACATGCGAATGTCAGTTACACCTTCAAGAATCAAATCTAATGTGTGTTGAAGACGATCAATAGATTTGTCATTCAACCTGGATTTTCTCTCTCGTTCAACATGTCCTTTTGAATCACAAAAGAGGCATACTTTCTAATCAAAAAGGTGATCAGGAGAAATAGTTTACAACCATTGTTAGGAGACTTCTTCCTCCCATATGGTGTAGAAATTACTTGATTAGAGGAAGACACAATCACATCATTTCTTTCAGGAAGGGATTCTGATTTTACTTCTGGTTTAGGAACGTTTTCAGTCGTAGCAGAAGTACTTGGTATTGTAGACTGCTTAGAGCATCCTTAAATATAGAGTTTACTCAAGCGATATTCAATTTCCAAGGCATCATTTTTCAGTCTAGCCTCAAGTGTCATACACGAAGAATGATCTTCAGTATTTTTTTTTGAATCTGCAGTCTCTTATTACACCAAGAAGAACATTGACATGGTGTTTCAACCGATTAAATATATCAGCTTGGTTTCTAGCAAGATTTAGAATCAATCCACTCTCTTCAGCTGTTTCCCTTTCATTAATAGAGATGGTCTCTTTTGAAAGGTAATCGGAATCACACATGTCAGTGTTTGTCTGTCTCGTCAGAATACAAGGTTCGTCTATATTCGAGATTAAAGTATGTTTCTCTTTATTAGAATTAGACGAGACAGTGCTTTTATTTATGGTGACGCGTTTATGAGAGATACTACTCTTGTCCATAGAGTCAGATCGCTACAAACACAGACCTGTAAGGTCTTTAACGTGTTTGCCCGCTCTGATACCAATTGAAAAAGCGGGAGTATAACAAACAAACCCAATATTTCGCTTAGAAATCTGTATGGACTAACTCCAATATACTTTGCTAGAGAATCAACTAGACAGTTAGACTCAATCTAGATAAAAGTATATCAAAGGAGTTAATATCTCGATCTCTCGATTTGAATACTCAAGCAAATAGAAATCTGCGAGTCTTTATTAAATACTAGAGAGATAACTTGGATGGTACCAAAGACCAATATCCAAGTGTCAATCAATTTAAATCAACAACCAAAAGGTCGGATATTCTAATTGATTGAACAACGCACAACCTGTGATATTTCAGTTATAAAGATAAACAGTATAATACATAAATAGAAATAACACAGACACCAGAATTTTGTTAACGAGGAAATCGCAAATACAGAAAAACCCTGGGACCTAGTCCAGATTGAACACACACTGTATTAAGCCGCTACAGACACTAGCCTACTCCAAACTAACTTCGGTCTGGACTGTAGTTGAACCCAAACCATCACACAGATCCAAGGTACAGTTATGCTCCTACGTCTCTGATCCCAGCAGGATACTAAGTACTTGATTCCCTTAGATGATCTCACCCACAACTAAGAGCTGCTATGACCCAAAGTCGAAGACTTTAATAAACAAATTTGTATCACACAGAAAAGTCTATAGGATTGAATAAATTTGTCTCTCACAGAAATACCCAAGAGTTTTTGTTCCGTCTTTTGATAAATCAAGGTGAACAGGAACCAATTGATAATCCGGACTTATATTCCCGAAGAACAACCTAATATTATCAATCACCTCACAATAGTCTTAATCGACGCAGCGAAAAAAGATATTGTGGAATCACAAACGATGAGACGAAGATGTTTGTGATTACTTTTTATCGTGCCTATCGGAGATAGAAATCTCAAGCCAATTATTACAATTGTACTCGTACGATAGAGAGATCAGATCACACAACTACGATAAACTAGTATCGGTCTAGTTTCAAATCCCAATGAAGTCTTTAAGTCGTTAACCCGGTTTGAGAAAAGAAAACCAGAGGTTAAAGGAGAATCGACCCTAGCTTAGTGTGGGGATTAGTTTTCCCAGTATTAGAGTTCTCCCTCATATAATCTTTCAAATCAGGGTTTGCAATCAATGTTAGCTTAATAACAAAGCATTCAATATTCATCGTTAGATGAAAACCTGATTAGATTCAAGCTAATATTTATCAACCGTTGGATCGAAAACATAGCTTGTTATACACAAATGAAATGCACTTTTCTAGGCTTGTGTAACCGTACCCAAACTTGTACATTAGTTGGTTCAACAATAGTTAACCAAATGGTTAGCCATATGATCACTGTCATATCAACCATATTCTTCTTCACCATAACTAGTTCAAATGACTCAAATGAACTAGTTAGAGAGTTGTTCAATTGCTTAGATCTTATGTAACTTCATAAGACAAAATCGAAGCAAAAACAATTTGATTCACTCGAATCGGTTCATAAACTTTATAGCCATGGTTTGCAAAAGCATTCCTTAGTCAACATAAAGATGAGTTCAAGAATAATCGTTTTTAGATATAACCTACTCAAGTTCGCGGACTTAAGTTCTCGGAAAGAGTTTTCACTCCAACAGATATTCTCGGGTCGAGAACTATCGTCAGTTCGCGGACTGGGTTCGCGGACTGAGTTTGATGAGTAAGTTCTCAAACTCCAGCAGATATTCTCGGGTCGAGAACTTCCGTCAGTTCGTGGACTGAGTTTGCAAACTGTGCAAACTTCCGGTTCTCTTGATCAATAAAGTTCGCAAACTTTGGTTCAAGGAATGAGACTTATACATATATGTGTTTCCACAACAATGCTTATATCCATCAATGGTTATGTAATCTAAACTCTCATTTGAATCATTGGAACATTCTCAGAGGACGTTATATAGTTGTTATTCACAAACCATTTTTCGTCAGAGCAATTTTCAAAGTGATTGAAACATAACATGACTTTCGTCACTAGGTAAAGATGAACTTGGCTAAAGGGAAAGCTTATCAACACATATTTCGAGAAATAGATAGGCGAGATAAACTCAGCTCGAAATACCAAATGTGTATAATCTAAGTCTATATAGCAAAACGACTTTTGTCTCCAGATAAGAGATAAATAGACTTTTAAGTGATAGATAAGTTCAAGTCTCCACATACCTTTTAGTCGATGAAGATCCACCAGTTCCTTGAGTAGTCCTTCTTCTTGTATGATGATTGCCATGGAGTTCTTGAGCTCAACTACACTTTCTATCCTAGTCCGAGACCTTGGCTATAGTAGACTAGAAATCAAGACTTATAGTTTTGATCACTAACATTGACAAACATGCTTAAGATAGCAACGCATGCGAGTTCGACCGAGCAATGCTCTAATAACTATGATAAGAATACGAAAATAAAATCAGTATCTCTTAATATAAAATCGATATACTTTCATTGAACAGTTAAACGAGATCGAAAAAGTAATTTCCGGGATCAGTTCATCTGTCCCAATCTTCAATGCAAATCTGTCAATTTCCAATAACTCTAAAAAGAATGTCAATTTCAAAGAATGAGCAAAATCTAGAGGTACACAGGCTTAAACAAAAACTTGATCAAAACCCAAGTTTCAGAAAGATCTAAATCATGTAAATATCATAAGCAAAAAAAAAATACATTAAAAAAACCCCTAGCATCCTAATTTGAAATTTAAAGGAAATAGAAAATACAAACCAGCTTCGCTGGCGCCGAGTAAACCATAACCTGCAATGAAACATTATTCATCCAATCAGAACAACAAAAATACATTAATGAATATCCCTAAACCACAAACTAAAATTTCATGTAAAAAATTGGCTAATTGACAATTAAAAAGTAAAGGGAAACATAGTAACCCTAGTATGAAACCCTAATGAATGAGTTGAATGAACATACTGACATTGACATGTCTGCTCTAGAAAATGCTCTCAAACTTGATGACAGACTGTTTACAAAGAGGAGAAGTGAGAGAGAAGACATGAAGATCAATTCTCGCAAAGATGAAACAGATCGATTTGAAGCAGGAGAAGTACTCGAATTTTTTTTCCATACATAATTTTAATTCAATATTAACGCCTCTAGTGAAACCTCTGAAAATGGGGAGTAGTAACGATGCTATTTTAGCATATTTCAATAGCATTTACGGCGATTTGTTCACTTAAAGAGATAGACAAGGGTATATCATCAAGGATTCTTCATTCCGACATGACGCAGATCCAAACATTTATGTCCGGGATTCATGGCTAACGGTGATGATGCTGATTAAGATGTTCAGGGCATATTACTCCATTAAAAACTTGGCTTTAATGGAGATTCAAGATTTGAAGATCAAAGAATCTAAATTAAAGATTCAAAAATCAAAATGGCTCAACGTGAAGTTAATAACCATTAGGAAAGCATCGATATCCTCATGGAAATATATGTATTGGGTACCTTTAATTTGCTTTATTAGTTCTTCTATTTTAGGAGATCTTATCATTATTTGTACTTTTTACTATAATTTCTTCATCGATGTGCTCAAGTTATAATACGAAGCTTAATCTAGAACGTCCTTTATCAACCCAAAATGTAGATTTCCAATTGCATAGTATTGGCTCAATCTCACCCATCCTTTATATGTATGAAATGTAGATAACCGTCCATACGGAAAAACATCATTGTCCCATATAATATAGATTATCCTTAATCAATTAAGTTGTTACCCTTACATGACAATTTTATGAATATAAAAAAGTAAGGAGAGATGGAGTCGTGCACTATCATAGTAAAATCCATCCATTACTCAGTCAAGATCTTTAATACCCTTTTCAAGACTGTCATTTCCATGTCAGAACCATCTAATGTTCGGATACGTTTTTGATGCGGGCTATATTTTATGTGGGTACGTGGGACAAAAGGCAAGATGACATATGTCTTTATGTTGCAATAATTTTTATCTGATTTAGCTCCATGGATTAAAGGGTCTAAATTACCCTTCCTAAAGCTTCTAAAGTCTTTCAATTCTTAATGTTTCCTAATTTCCTAAATGACCGTGATATAAACATTAAATGAAGTATGCTTATTAAAACTTCACTAATTTAACGTCAATATGTCAAATCAATATTTTCCGTAAATAGAGTTTTGTTTCCTCTATTTATATAGAACTCTTGTGAAATAGAGAAACAAAAAATAAGACACAAACTAGAGGGGAAGAAGAGAGAGAGTCTATTAATGTGTTAAAATACAAGAGATTAAGTCTCTATTTATATGCATAGAAGAAATCCTATTTTAGACACGGGTACATCTTAGTAAATAAACAATGGTTTATAACACTTCCCCTATTAACACTTTGTCTAAGCTAATTGCCTCCTTAAAACCTTGTCAGGAAATCCTGAATGGACAAAACTTGATCAAAGGGATAAGAATACAATTATGAGTAACCTTAGTACAAAGACGGACATGTACATGTTGCCTCATTAAAACCTTGACAAGGAAAACCCAGTGGGAAAAACCTTGATGAAGAAAAAATAGTACAACGTGATAGTCTAGTAAAATATCTTCTAATTTGATACTCCCCCTGATAAGTACTTCAGTTAAATCTTGGATTGCAAATCTTCGAGTCGAGATTTCCCAATTTCGTTAAACGAATTTCTTGAATGATGGAGATAGTAATACTTTCATGAGAAATTTGCCAGTTGATGAAGTCTTCTTTTGTGTTAGTCTATTAATGGTAGTATTCTCGAGTCTTCACGCTTCTTTAAATACATTGAGAACTTGCTTCTTGGATTGTTAGTTTCTCGAAGATCATTTACAGAAGTAGTTGATGTAATTTCTTCAACAAAATGCCAATATGTAATTACAGTTGCATAGGTGAACCAAATTTTTGATCATACCTTATATGGATTAGAATGATATCCAAATTCATATGTAGTAGATATGGTTATGTTGATGTAATCTAACAAAATAACCTAGTTAATGGTGGGAATCCACCAAATAACCAAAATTGATACAATTCCTCCTTGGGTGACCACCAAGTTGAATTAAATTGCCTCACTAAAATCTTTCCACTAAAAACCTAATGGGAAAAAATATATCGACGAAGGAAAACGAGCACAATATCAACATATTGAATAAAAATTCATCCTCGGCGAGATGTTACCTCGTTAGAATCTTTTCAGGGAAACCACATAGGACAACACCTGAAACGAACAACCATCAAAATAGATACTTAAATCTATATCATGTATCAAAGATAAATAAGGTTCATGCAAGCATAAATTTTAAACTGCATATTTAAGAAAAATAAATGTATGTTGCAAAGACGTGGATTTCAATGTTTTTAAAGACTCTTCAAGAGACCTATAAAGTTGATATCATCAACTAATCTGGATTTTCTTACTTTGCAAAACTTTTGATAAACACTTAAAGGATTGTTAAACCTGATATGATAGAGTCAGGTGGATGACTGAATATATATAATTTGAATCCTCCAAATATTACAAATTGAATATGTTCTCCGACCACGTTTCTTGTGTGAATACAATACGAGTCTTTCAAATACTACCACGCCAAGTGAATTATATAAAGAGAGCAACACCAAGTGAATTGTATAAAGAGAACAACTATTGAATCAATCCTAGGGTCTGGAAAAATAAAAGAAATAAATAAGACCCTCAAATCGTTTTTACAAAATAACAAATTTCTCGCATAACGACGCATTATGACTACACCAACCTGTAATTAATAGGTCTGACATGTTTAAGGTGTTAAGATTTGGATCCAAAAATGTGCCAATCGAGAAATTAATGCAAACCAATTTGGATTTCATGGCAGCCAATCACGTGTATGCATATCTTGAAAATTTCACAGAATTACTGGTACCAGAGCCCGCATGCATTTTAATTTCCCCATCTTCTAGTGAGTGGATATGAACTATGAAAATGTGAATCTTGTTTTAATAGATTCTATTGAAACACTATTTGTAGCTTATTTTTAAATGTTACTTTTTGCTATATGTGATTAGATTTTCTTTTTAAGAGGCAAAAGCTTATATAAAGGAAAATGAGACATTTCACACCTACTATTAGGGACAACCTTTTGATTTGATCACGTGGGCAGAGAAATTGATATAACTTTAAGTTAATCAACATAAGCTTCTGATAGTCTATGTCTCCCCCTGATCATGATGGAAATTTTTTCCATCTCATAAACGAAAACTTTGAATTTCACTACATGTTATCCGATTAACTCGAGATATATACTCATTATGAAATATGTCTTTCTACATAAAAAAATAATAATGTAGTCTTAATGGACATACATATTTAACATCAGCCATGAATTATTTTTGGAACAAAATCAATATATATATATATATTTATGCTAAAACCAAAAGCATTGAAATACGCAGACGTATCTGAAATTAACTTCGTGACCTCAAGGTCCAACGAGTAATGATTTAGAGTGAAATGATGGACACTTTCCTTATCAAGAAAAGAATCATAACAAGATCAATATAACCACATAAGGACTAATGATTTTGGCCGACGCGCGCCCATTGGTCTTTTATATCCTGCCGTATTCCAACATCAAGTTGAACGGTCTCAATTTTGGAGAGTAACACTAAAAAGAATAATAATAATAATATATAAAAAAATTGCTCAATATCCATCGGGAATGCGGCAATTGGTGTTTGCAATTGTGAATACATAATAATCAATCTCATCCTTTTAGAGAAATGGAAATCTAAATCCAATTGGTTTGAATGATTCTTTTGAGAAAAATAAAGAAATCATTATCGTATTCCTTGTAGAGAAAAATATACTTTTTGGTTGACGAAGGTTTTTTTTTGAAAGAATAGAAATCAATTACCAATATTGGCTAAAAGTTCTTAGAATGCCAATTTTTACATCTCATTAAAAAGAATTTATGGAGGAAACCAACATCAATTGGTTTGTACAATTAACAAAATTGTGTCGACAAACGAAGAAAAAAACATTATCGTTTTCAATATCGCATAATCAACTTTGTAGCTAACAGATGGTTTCTTGCAAAAAAAAGAAAAATAGAAACCATTAGTCACATGATTTTCGTATGATGGAAAAAGATACCAAATTTAATTGGTCGGAGGTTTATGAATCATGCATATGATTAGTTACCGTAAGGGTAATAAAATCTACGAAGACAACTATTTTTCGTGATTACAGTTTCATGAGAGGAATAGAAACTGTAAACCATCTTTTGATGATTTTTTTTTCTTTCTCTATATAAAAAAATTAGAGAAGAAAAGAAATCAAATGTTTTAACAAAATTGATCATCGATGTCCCATAAATATAGACTATTTTTTCTTTATAGTTAACTGATAGATTTTATGGAGTCACTACATAAATTCCTTTATCATCAAGAAAACAAATAAATAAATAAAAATCAAACATGAAGTAATCAATTGATTATGTATATTACATATCATCATCTAAAAGATTATAAGCAATCGCCAGCACTACCGATTAGATAAAACTAAATCATCCATAATGCTTTGACCGGTAGAGACTTGTGGTGCTCAAAAAAACGATAAAATATCATTAAAATTAAATCTCAAAAATCATATTCCCTCCGTTCTACTTTAGATGATGTTTTTGGAGTTTTCACACAGATTAAGAAATGGAGAGAGATATAAAAAAATTCTACTTATGTCCCTGAGAAAAGTCTTCAAACATTAATTGCTATTTGTGTTTAAAAATAAACTTATGGTTCCAAGATAAAATGTGAGGATATTGATGGTAATTTTGTGGGAAAAATATGAAAACTATCAAGTAATGTGGAACAAAAAAATAACCCTAAACACTCATCTAAAATGAAACGGAGGGAATATTAGATATGTGTGATTCGATTGGATCATGTGTGGCTAACATTAAAAAGAAAAAAAATGTTTAATGTAATATGCGATGGAGATAGAAATTAATAATAATAAGATAAAGAAAAACCGTGTATAGCTTATAGCAGAGCGTGCTGATAACGTCTTGTGAAATAGAGATGAAGACACAAAGTAAAAGGAAAAAAGAGAGATAAAGTCTATTAATACGTTAAAATATAAGAGATTAGGCCTCTTTTTATAAAGATAAAATAAACCCTAATTTTTAACACCACATCTTAGTAAATAAACAGTGGTTCATAACAACCACGTATTTTTTTCTTCTTCTATTACCAACAATTATAGGATAATAGATGTGGGGCCTGATGAACAAAGTAATGGCATCATGATTAAGAACACATTCTTCATGGATGATGATGTCATGGATTTTACAATCCTTTAATTAGTTTGTTTTCGGACTAATTGGTTTATGGTTATTTGTGTCATTATCTTATTTTCTAATGTGGAAAGCGAAGATATAAGATTGATCAAAAGCTAGGTTGCAGATGATCATCAAACAAAAACTTAGGTATATATAAAATCTGATCTTTTTTTACCGATGCAAAAAACTAGGTTTAAGTCTTGCCGTCTTGGATACTTTTTAAATTCCCTTATTTGAAACTCGTATATTTTCTAACATTCTAACAATAAGAGATTTGAAGGAGGGTATTTATGAACACATACATTCTCCAGGTAAAACGGCTAAGGCGTGGTTAATACACAAAGACACATGTCAACATCCCATTCATCCCACATGAACACATCAAATTCCACCCACATCAAAAATTTATCCCTAGTATTCCCTAAAATTACCTCTATACCACCTCCTAGATTTCTCTGTTCTTTGTTTTTATTTCACTTTTTGTTCAGTTTTTCTCTAGTTCATATTGATTCTTTTAGATCTTTAGTTGATTCATTTGAGCCAACTGATGCAGGGCATACTACAATTCCCGAAGATTCCACTTAGAGGTTTGGCTTCCATGGTTTCCTAGTTTCAGTCTTTCTTATTTTTAGGATTCTTTTAGATTTCCTTTTAGTTTTCTGTTTCCTAGTTTAGTTATTCTTCAAGCCTATATAAAGGCTAGATTAAGTCTTGTAAGAGCTATCTATTACTCAATCAAATTATTAAACACAAAACTTATCTTTCTCTTCTTGCTAGAATTCTCTTCTCTTCTTGCTTATAGCAATCTAGTATTGCTTTCTTTTACCTTGTTCCACATTAGTTGGTATCACCCGCTTAGTTTTAGGTTTTTCATCCTATCACTTGATCCTTTACTTCGCTTCCGCAACACCTTTCATTCCTTTTAAGTACAAAATAAAAATAAAAATGACTGCTCAACCAGTTACTCTAGCAGCAATCGAAGCTCTCATCAAATCTCATACCGAGATTTTGGCAAAAAACATTACTGAAACTCTTGAGAAGTCCATGGAGGAAAAATTAGGGTTAAGAGATAACAAGCTTGAAGCAATGCAGAATCAGCTTTTCAAAGTTGCAAAACACATAAATATAGATTTGGATATGCCCGAGCTTGTAGACTTAGAAGAAAAAACTAAAAACGATACACTTCAGTTTTTACAGAATGATGAAGTACCTAAAGATGTATTGCGTACTTTAAACATTAAGAAACCGTATGAAGGGTTCATAGGTCATTCAAAGAAGAAGCTAGTTTCTCCTACACTCGACAATGATGATGAAGATGAACGTGAGAACGATCTAGAGAAGAATTGGATTGAAGAACGACGTTTAAAAACTGGTCACAACCCTTACAGTTCTTTACCCGAATATAAGCTAAAAGCTGATATTCCCAACTTCTCTGGAAATTTTTGTATTGAAGAACTAACTGATTGGTTCTTTGAGGTAGAAGCTTTTTTCGAATTTATGGAAGTCCCTGAAGATTCTAAGGTCAAACTTGTGACTTACAAGCTCAAAGGAGGAGCTGCAGCCTGGTGGGATAAGATCTGTGATGATCGTAGAAACGCTAACAAACCGAAAATACGTACTTGGACACGTATGAAAACTTTGATTAGGGATAAGTTATTACCTAGAGACTTTATGCAGCAACTTTTCATCAAATTGCAGAACATTCAGCAGGGGGCACGCACTGTTGAAGAATATGTGTCAGATTTTTATAATTTGGTGGCACGAAATCAACTCAAAGAATCTGAAGAACAGTTAGTTGCAAGATTCATTGAGGGGATGAATAGATTAATACAAAATGGTATGACTCATTCAGTTTTTACTATGGTCGAAGCTGTGCAGCAAGCTATTAAGATAGAAAATCGCCTTCTTCGTTCTTCTAGGACTTATCCATCCAGACTAGGGCGTTATCAAAATAATTCCGGGGGTACCAATTCATCTCAAAACTTTTCTCCAGATACTGTTTTGACTATTCCCAGGCCTCCTTATGATGATGTTAGCCATTCACATCGACAACCTAGCCATATTGTGCCTTATACTCCACCTCTGGCAACACCTATCTTAGACAATCCAGTTGATCTTCAGCCGGGTCAGCAGTCTCAATCTCTGCAACCAACTCCTCCTACTACAGGGAATCGGTTTCATAACAGGCAACAACAATTTCCACCGCAACATGGAACTACTAATACTTATGCAAAATTTCATGGAGATAAGTGCAATAAATGCCAGCAATCGGGGCACACGTCTGGTGATTGTCGGAAATTCAATGCTTTGATTGGTGAACCTCAGTTCATTAATGAAGTCACTGGTGCGCTTAATGAGTTCGAAGATGAAGACTCACCTGGTGATGACGATGAGTTTGTTGGGATGATTCGTCCATTATTTCTTACTCAACAATGCAAGTCTCAGAGACACAGTATCTTTAAATCCAGATGTTATATTGGGGGTAAAATCTGCAAGATGATAATTGATAGTGGCAGTGTGGATAATTATATTGCTGATCACGTAGTTAAGAAGCTTGAACTACCAGTAACTTCTCTTCCAGAACCTTACACTGTAGGATGGGTTAATGCCTCTAGCACACAGAAGATTACTCTTCAGTGTTATGTGTCATTCTCTTTTGAGGGTTATGAAGACACAGTTCTATGTGATGTCATTAATATGACGGAAACCCATCTTCTTCTTGGCAGACCTTGGCAATACGATCTTCACGCGGTTCACAATGGTTTCGAGAATACTTACACTTTTGTTCATAATTGGAAAACCAAGGTTCTTAGTCCATCCAATTCTACTTCAAACTCTTGTGCGCAGACTGATGCTGTCGTAGCCACTGTTATTCGTTCTTTGCACACACAACATTCTTTACATTCCCATGAAGATTCTAAGCCTATGATTGAGTTGCCTGCAAAGGTGAAGCCCTTATTATTTCAATATAATGTTTTATTTCCAGATGAACTACCAACTGCATTACCTCCTTTACGGAATATTCAACACTGCATCGATTTTATTCCTGGAGCCTCTTTACCAAACCAAGCACACTATCGCTTGAGTCCTGCTGAGCATGAGATATTACAGGGACAGGTAAATAATTTGCGTACAAAGGGTTTGATACGACCTAGCAACATTCCTTGTGCCAGTCCTGCCTTCTTGGTTAGTAAAAAAGAAAATGGATGGAGGATGTGTATCGATTGCAGAGCATTAAATCGCATCACCATTCCTTATAGATTTCTGATCCCGCGTATTGATGATATGATTGATTTACTGTCGGGCTCTATTATTTTTACTAAGTTGGATTTACGCAGTGGTTACCACCAAATACGCATTCGAGGTGGAGATGAGTGGAAAACAACATTCAAGACACGTGAAGGTTTATATGAATGGCTGGTCATGCCGTTTGGGTTATCTAATGCACCTAGTAATTTTATGCGACTTATGAATCAGGTTCTCCAACCCTTTCTCAGTAAATTTGTTATTGTCTATTTTGATGACATACTAATTTTTCAGTGAGCCAGAACACCTCCAACATCTTTCACAAGTGTTTCAAGTTCTTGCTGACAACTCTTTATATGTTAATTTGAAGAAGTGTACCTTCATGGCTTCTTCAGTAACATTTTTGGGATATGTGATTTCTACTGATGGTATTCATGTCGATCCTTCTAAAGTTCAAGCAATTGAAGATTGGCCAGTTCCTACTTCTATTCGTGATGTTCGTAGTTTTCATGGTTTGGCTTCTTTCTATCGAAGATTTGTGAAGAACTTTAGCTCTATTTCTGCACCTTTGACTGACTGTCTCAAAAAGGAGAAGTTTGAGTGGACAGAAGCAATGGATAAAAGCTTTATTCTTTTTAAAGAAAAGCTTTGTACGACACCAATTCTTGCACTTCCGAATTTCAACAAGCCTTTTGAAATAGATTGTGATGCATCTGTTGTTGGTATTGGTGCAGTATTATCACAGGAGGGTCATCCAATTGCATATTACATTGAGAAGAATTCAGATGCACAAAAGAAATGGTCTACATATGAATTAGAGTTATTAGCTCTTGTTCAATCTCTTAAGCAGTGGCATACTTATCTTATACATAGGGAATTTGTTGTCAACACTGACAACCATGCTTTGAAGTTTTTGAATACTTCTGCTAAAGTTAACAGAATGCATGATCGATGGCTTTCCACACTCAACAAATACACTTTCTCCGTGAGACATAAAAGTGGCAAATTGAATCAAGTTGCTGATGCCTTAAGTAGAAGAAGTCATCTATTAACAACAATTCGTAATGAGAGTTATGCATTTGACTATATCAAAGACATTTATCCAGAAGATGAAGATTTTGGCAAACTATAGGATCAATGCAGTTATCAAACTCATGGGGTTGATGATTTTCTTATACAAGAAGGTTTTCTTTTTAAAGGGAATCGATTGTATTCCTCAAGGGTCTTTAAGTTTACATCTTATGCGAGAATTACATGGCAGTGGTCTTGGTGGTCATTTTGGGAGAGATAAAACCATTGCCCTGATTGAAGAAAGATATTTCTTGCCATCTTTGAAACGTGATGTACAAAAGTTCGTACAAAAATGCATGGTCTGTCAGATAGCAAAGGGTACAATTCAAAATACCGGGTTGTATACTCCTTTACCAGTTCCTAATGCACCTTGGGTTGATATAAGTATGGATTTTATATTTGGTTTACCTCGTACTGCTAGAGGTAATGATTCTGTTATGGTCGTAGTTGATCGTTACTCTAAAATGGCTCACTTCGTAGCTTGTAAGAAATCAACTGACGCTTCTAATGTTGCTTCTTTGTTCTTTAAAGAAGTAGTAAGATTGCATGGGGTTCCAAAGTCTATCACTTCTGACAGAGATACAAAATTTTTGACTTATTTCTGGAAAAGTTTATGGATGCGCTTAGGCACAATTTTACAATTCATCACAACTTCACATCCGCAAACTGATGGACAGACTGAGGTTGTTAATAGATCAATTGGGAATTTGATTCGATCTAAGTGCCTGGATAATAGTAAGCAGTGGGATGTGTTATTGCCACATATGGAATTCGCTTTCAACACTTCTATGAATCGTTCTACTGGGAAAACTCCTTGAGATTGTGTACTCTAAAGTACCTAATCATACTCTTGATTTGGTAGCCTTACCCACCACACAGAGTACAAACACTGCAGCCGACTCTTTTGTAGACAAAGCAACTGAATTACATAATGAAGTAAAATCTAAACTGGAGAAGTCCAATTCTAAATATAAAGAGGATGCTGATAAACACAAGAGGTTTAAAACCTTCAAGGAAGGGGAGCTCGTGATGATACATCTAAGAAAAGAGAGATTTCCAGTGGGTACTTATAACAAAACCAAGATGAAGAAATATGGTCCTTTCAAGGTTTTAAAGAAGATCAATGATAATGCTTATGTTATTGATCTACCAAATGATTGGAATATCTCCAACACATTTAATGTTCAAGAGATTTTTACGTTTCATGGTGACAATGAACTTCTGGTTTGTTTGGACAACTCGAGGACGAGCTTTACTCTAGAAGGGGGGACTGATTCAGGGCATACTACAATTCCAGAAGATTCCGCTTAGAGGTTTGGCTTCCATGGTTTCCTAGTTTCAGTCTTTCTTATTTTTAGGATTCTTTTAGATTTCCTTTTAGTTTTCTGTTTCCTAGTTTAGTTATTCTTCAAGCCTATATAAAGGCTAGATTAAGTCTTATAAGAGCTATCTATTACTCAATCAAATTATTAAACACAAAACTTATCTTTCTCTTCTTGCTAGAATTCTCTTCTCTTCTTGCTTATAGCAATCTAGTATTGCTTTCTTTTACCTTGTTCCACATTACCAACATATCAATAAGGTAAGCAGCGACTGCTATTTGTTGTTTCGTTAGATCTATGTTTGAGAAGTCCTTTCTGTAATTTGCTCTTATGCCATGTAATCCTGCAATCAAATGGTCACAACTGCTAATTAGATATCTGTAAAATCGTCTTTTTTTTCAAATTTTCAGATAAAATACGGCTAGCTGTACGAGATACAACAACTTAGTAAGCAATGAGACGGTAAACACGAAGTTTAAGTGACTACCTTGGCTTCCACAAGATTACCAAACTATTTGAAAGCACTTTTAAGACCTCTGTAAGATGTTGACCATGAAAGTCCTCCAATGAAACAACCGTACTCCACTGGTTCTTACATGTATTGAACTGCAAATTTAGACAGCAAGATACATCACAAAAGGAAAGATGAACATTTAACAAGACTAAATTGTACATGAAGTTGATCCAAATATGATCAGATGGTGCAAAGTTATCACATGATAAACTCACATTGAGAAAACTATATAAACTGGACACTTTGATCTCTTCTTCTCATTCGGACCTGTAGCCTTCTCATTTGGAGCCTGTCAGCCTGAGATAAGTTTTTGAGCAGCAGCGATGTCTGGGAGTGCTGGGATTTCTCCTTTCTTGTACATATTGCTATGCAAGCATTTGCAAGTGTGAGCCTCTCTTTCAATCAATTAGATGTTTTCCACAACTAAAAAATTTGTCCTGTAATATACCATAAAATTACTCTCGTCGAAAAAAAAATTATGACTGGAAAATTACTGAATTACACTCACCAATAGAAGAATGAATGTCCTGCATCTCCATTAGACCACTCTTCATAGTACAAATGCAAACTATGTCTAACCTGCACAAACCATATAAATTGGGAATTTTACAAACTTCAATTGAGAAAAAAAAGAATCAAACTTCCTTAGTAAGATTCTGTAATTTAAGAAACAAACCTTGGATACATTCAAAGCAACTCAATTCCACCTGGAGATAGGTGTTTCAGGGATATTAAAGAAAGAAATTGTACTGTGATTCAATCTAGCAAAATCAATTACTTGCCACCTGCAAAACAAACAACCACCACCATAAATATCCAGAACAGACAGAAAACAACAACTTTTACAAAGAATGAAACGAAGGGGTTTGTTTAGAGTTCGGAAATTACCAGTATTCTTCATCAAGAACAGCAGAATCATCTAACGTAAGTCCTGTAACCTCTGTAAGCTTGCTGCGTCTTCAACACAGCTTTAGCTTCCACACCAGAACCATCAATTTCTATTGCTGATTTCAAATCAACTGCTTCAAGAATATTTTCACCTCCTTCTTCCTCTTCATTTCCAATACAACATCATCTTTCTTCTTCACAGTTCCACTCCCCCATCACTCCATCGACGATGTCTTATAACACCTTCAGCTGTTCCGACAAAGCCCCAAATAAGATCAATTAAGCCAGCACTCAACATGAATTAACCAACTCATACACAAATTCGACTAGAACCAAATTCAAACCTGTATTTAGAATCCCAAAATTAAACCCATCTTCGATGCTGTGAAATCACGAACTGCAGAGACCCCATAATCCAGATTGAACGCCGCCTGTAGTAGATAGGTTCGTTGTTCTTCTCTTGATGACTGCAGATGTTGGAGAAAATGAGTTTTAATTAAAAAGATTTTATGGTCTTGGTATGGTTTGATCTAATGACCTAAGGGTCTAAGGATACTCACTCATTTTTGGGTGAATGAAGTGGAACCTTTAGTCCCACATTGTGGAAAACTAAAGAGGAGCTCCACTATATAATCATACACTTATGTATGAATTGTAAAACGTGGGTGGAGCGGGTGGTCAGAAATACATATTTTGACCCATGCGATATACGCGTATACCATGCACCAAGTCCCTTTCCTACACGGATTTATTTTTGGGAGAATTTTTTCTTTAGGAATTTAATTCCAAAATTATTTTTTAAGAGATTTATTTGTGGGAAATTCCTTTTACGAGTTTTACTTGTTTTTGAAGAAAACAAAAAACCTAACTTGATTTGCAAGTATCTCATCCTATAAATATGACTCGAAATTCTGTTTTAAAAACACACAAGCAGCGACTATCTCTAGGTCTACTTTTCTTCTTCTTATATTTTGTGCGGCGTTTTGCTTCCATCCCTGTTGCTGAGTTCAAGAGTGGGTAACTCAGTCTTATCCTGGGCAAAAATACATATTTTGACCCATGCGATATACGCGTATACCATGCACCAAGTCCCTTTCCTACACGGATTTATTTTTGGGAGAATTTTTTCTTTAGGAATTTAATTCCAAAATTATTTTTTAAGAGTTTTATTTGTGGGAAATTTCTTTTACGAGTTTTACTTGTTTTTGAAGAAAACAAAAAACCTAACTTGATTTGCAAGTATCTCATCCTATAAATATGACTCGAAATTCTGTTTTAAAAACACACAAGCAGCGACTATCTCTAGGTCTATTTTTTTTCTTCTTCTTCTTATATTTTGTGCGGCGTTTTGCTTCCATCCCTGTGCTGAGTTCAAGAGTGGGTAACTTGCGTTGTGCTAACTCAAGTTATATCGGGCAGTCTTATCCTGGACACATCTTCGCACGTTGGGGTTTAGCATTACTTCAGAATATACATATTTTGACCCATGCGATATACGCGTATACCATGCACCAAGTCCCTTTCCTACACGAATTTATTTTTGGGAGAATTTTTTCTTTAGGAATTTAATTCCAAAATTATTTTTTAAGAGTTTTATTTGTGGGAAATTCCTTTTACGAGTTTTACTTGTTTTTGAAGAAAACAAAAAACCTAACTTGATTTGCAAGTATCTCATCCTATAAATATGACTCGAAATTCTGTTTTAAAAACACACAAGCAGCGACTATCTCTAGGTCTATTTTTCTTCTTCTTCTTCTTCTTATATTTTGTGCGGTGTTTTACTTCCATCCCCGCTGCTGAGTTCAAGAGTGGGTAACTTGCGTTGTGCTAACTCAAGTTATATCGGGCAGTCTTATCCTGGACACATCTTCGCACGTTGGGGTTTAGGATTACTTCAGAGTATACCATGCGATATACATATTTTGACCCATGCGATATGCGCGTATACCATGCACCAATTCCCTTTGCTACACGGATTTATTTGTGGGAGAATTTTTTCTTTAGGAATTTAATTCCAAAATTATTTTTTAAGAGTTTTATTTGTGGGAAATTCCTTTTACGAGTTTTACTTGTTTTTGAAGAAAACAAAAAACCTAACTTGATTTGCAAGTATCTCATCCTATAAATATGACTCGAAATTATGTTTTAAAAACACACAAGCAGCGACTATCTCTAGGTCTATTTTTCTTCTTCTTCTTCTTCTTATATTTTGTGCAGCGTTTTACTTCCATCCCTGTTGCTGAGTTCAAGAGTGGGTAACTTGCGTTGTGCTAACTCAAGTTATATCGGGAAGTCTTATCCTGGACACATCTTCGCACGTTGGGGTTTAGCATTACTTCAGAGTATACCATGCGATATACATATTTTGACCCATGCGATATGCGCGTATACCATGCACCAAGTCCCTTTGCTACACGGATTTATTTTTGGGAGAATTTTTTCTTTAGGAATTTAATTCCAAAATTATTTTTTAAGAGTTTTATTTGTGGGAAATTCCTTTTACGAGTTTTACTTGTTTTTGAAGAAAACAAAAAACCTAACTTGATTTGCAAGTATCTCATCCTATAAATATGACTCGAAATTCTGTTTTAAAAACACACAAGCAGCGACTATCTCTAGGTCTACTTTTCTTCTTCTTATATTTTGTGCGGCGTTTTGCTTCCATCCCTGTTGCTGAGTTCAAGAGTGGGTAACTTGCGTTGTGCTAACTCAAGTTATATTGGGCAGTCTTATCCTGGGCAAAAATACATATTTTGACCCATGCGATATACGCGTATACCATGCACCAAGTCCCTTTCCTACACGGATTTATTTTTGGGAGAATTTTTTCTTTAGGAATTTAATTCCAAAATTATTTTTTAAGAGTTTTATTTGTGGGAAATTCCTTTTACGAGTTTTACTTGTTTTTGAAGAAAACAAAAAACCTAACTTGATTTGCAAGTATCTCATCCTATAAATATGACTCGAAATTCTGTTTTAAAAACACACAAGCAGCGACTATCTCTAGGTCTACTTTTCTTCTTCTTATATTTTGTGCGGCGTTTTGCTTCCATCCCTGTTGCTGAGTTCAAGAGTGGGTAACTTGCGTTGTGCTAACTCAAGTTATATCGGGCAGTCTTATCCTGGGCAAAAAATACATATTTTGACCCATGCGATATACGCGTATACCATGCACCAAGTCCCTTTCCTACACGGATTTATTTTTGGGAGAATTTTTTCTTTAGGAATTTAATTCCAAAATTATTTTTTAAGAGTTTTATTTGTGGGAAATTCCTTTTACGAGTTTTACTTGTTTTTGAAGAAAACAAAAAACCTAACTTGATTTGCAAGTATCTCATCCTATAAATATGACTCGAAATTCTGTTTTAAAAACACACAAGCAGCGACTATCTCTAGGTCTACTTTTCTTCTTCTTATATTTTGTGCGGCGTTTTGCTTCCATCCCTGTTGCTGAGTTCAAGAGTGGGTAACTTGCGTTGTGCTAACTCAAGTTATATTGGGCAGTCTTATCCTGGGCAAAAATACATATTTTGACCCATGCGATATACGCGTATACAATGCACCAAGTCCCTTTCCTACACGGATTTATTTTTGGGAGAATTTTTTCTTTAGGAATTTAATTCCAAAATTATTTTTTAAGAGTTTTATTTGTGGGAAATTCCTTTTACGAGTTTTACTTGTTTTTGAAGAAAACAAAAAACCTAACTTGATTTGCAAGTATCTCATCCTATAAATATGACTCGAAATTCTGTTTTAAAAACATACAAGCAGCGACTATCTCTAGGTCTACTTTTCTTCTTCTTCTTATATTTTGTGCGGCGTTTTGCTTCCATCCCTGTTGCTGAGTTCAAGAGTGGGTAACTTGCGTTGTGCTAACTCAAGTTATATCGGGCAGTCTTATCCTGGGCAAAGATACATATTTTGACCCATGCGATATACGCGTATACCATGCCCCAAGTCCCTTTCCTACACGGATTTATTTTTGGGAGAATTTTTTCTTTAGGAATTTAATTCCAAAATTATTTTTTAAGAGTTTTATTTGTGGGAAATTCCTTTTACGAGTTTTACTTGTTTTTGAAGAAAAAAAAAACCTAACTTGATTTGCAAGTATCTCATCCTATAAATATGACTCGAAATTTTGTTTTAAAAACATACAAGCAGCGACTATCTCTAGGTCTACTTTTCTTCTTCTTCTTATATTTTGTGCGGCGTTTTGCTTCCATCCCTGTTGCTGAGTTCAAGAGTGGGTAACTTGCGTTGTGCTAACTCAAGTTATATCGGGCAGTCTTATCCTGGGAAAAAATAAATATTTTGACCCATGCGATATACGCGTATACCATGCCCCAAGTCCCTTTCCTACACGGATTTATTTTTGGGAGAATTTTTTCTTTAGGAATTTAATTCCAAAATTATTTTTTAAGAGTTTTATTTGTGGGAAATTCCTTTTACGAGTTTTACTTGTTTTTGAAGAAAACAAAAAACCTAACTTGATTTGCAAGTATCTCATCCTATAAATATGACTCGAAATTCTGTTTTAAAAACATAAAAGCAGCGACTATCTCTAGGTCTACTTTTCTTCTTCTTCTTCTTATATTTTGTGCGGCGTTTTGCTTCCATCCCTGTTGCTGAGTTCAAGAGTGGGTAACTTGCGTTGTGCTAACTCAAGTTATATCGGGCAGTCTTATCCTGGGCAAAAATACATATTTTGACCCATGCAATATACGCGTATACCATGCCCCAAGTCCCTTTCCTACACGGATTTATTTTTGGGAGAATTTTTTCTTTAGGAATTTAATTCCAAAATTATTTTTTAAGAGTTTTATTTGTGGGAAATTCCTTTTACGAGTTTTACTTGTTTTTGAAGAAAACAAAAAACCTAACTTGATTTGCAAGTATCTCATCCTATAAATATGACTCGAAATTCTGTTTTAAAAACATACAAGCAGCGACTATCTCTAGGTCTACTTTTCTTCTTCTTCTTATATTTTGTGCGGCGATTTGCTTCCATCCCAGTTGCTGAGTTCAAGAGTGGGTAACTTGCGTTGTGCTAACTCAAGTTATATCGGGCAGTCTTATCCTGGGCAAAAATACATATTTTGACCCATGCGATATACGCGTATACCATGCCCCAAGTCCCTTTCCTACACGGATTTATTTTTGGGAGAATTTTTTCTTTAGGAATTTAATTCCAAAATTATTTTTTAAGAGTTTTATTTGTGGGAAATTCCTTTTACGAGTTTTACTTGTTTTTGAAGAAAACAAAAAACCTAACTTGATTTGCAAGTATCTCATCCTATAAATATGACTCGAAATTCTGTTTTAAAAACATACAAGCAGCGACTATCTCTAGGTCTACTTTTCTTCTTCTTCTTATATTTTGTGCGGCGTTTTGCTTCCATCCCTGTTACTGAGTTCAAGAGTGGGTAACTTGCGTTGTGCTAACTCAAGTTATATCGGGCAGTCTTATCCTGGGCAAAAATACATATTTTGACCCATGCGATATACGCGTATACCATGCCCCAAGTCCCTTTCCTACACGGATTTATTTTTGGGAGAATTTTTTCTTTAGGAATTTAATTCCAAAATTATTTTTTAAGAGTTTTATTTGTGGGAAATTCCTTTTACGAGTTTTACTTGTTTTTGAAGAAAACAAAAAACCTAACTTGATTTGCAAGTATCTCATCCTATAAATATGACTCGAAATTCTGTTTTAAAAACATACAAGCAGCGACTATCTCTAGGTCTACTTTTCTTCTTCTTCTTATATTTTGTGTGGCGTTTTGCTTCCATCCCTGTTGCTGAGTTCAAGAGTGGGTAACTTGCGTTGTGCTAACTCAAGTTATATCGGGCAGTCTTATCCTGGGCAAAAATACATATTTTGAGCCATGCGATATACGCGTATACCATGCCCCAAGTCCCTTTCCTACACGGATTTATTTTTGGGAGAATTTTTTCTTTAGAAATTTAATTCCAAAATTATTTTTTAAGAGTTTTATTTGTGGGAAATTCCTTTTACGAGTTTTACTTGTTTTTGAAGAAAACAAAAAACCTAACTTGATTTGCAAGTATCTCATCCTATAAATATGACTCGAAATTCTGTTTTAAAAACACACAAGCAACGACTATCTCTAGGTCTACTTTTCTTCTTCTTATATTTTGTGCGGCGTTTTGCTTCCATCCCTGTTGCTGAGTTCAAGAGTGGGTAACTCAGTCTTATCCTGGGCAAAAATACATATTTTGACCCATGCGATATACGCGTATACCATGCACCAAGTCCCTTTCCTACACGGATTTATTTTTGGGAGAATTTTTTCTTTAGGAATTTAATTCCAAAATTATTTTTTAAGAGATTTATTTGTGGGAAATTCCTTTTACGAGTTTTACTTGTTTTTGAAGAAAACAAAAAACCTAACTTGATTTGAAAGTATCTCATCCTATAAATATGACTCGAAATTCTGTTTTAAAAACACACAAGCAGCGACTATCTCTAGGTCTACTTTTCTTCTTCTTATATTTTGTGCGGCGTTTTGCTTCCATCCCTGTTGCTGAGTTCAAGAGTGGGTAACTTGCGTTGTGCTAACTCAAGTTATATTGGGCAGTCTTATCCTGGGCAAAAATACATATTTTGACCCATGCGATATACGCGTATACAATGCACCAAGTCCCTTTCCTACACGGATTTATTTTTGGGAGAATTTTTTCTTTAGGAATTTAATTCCAAAATTATTTTTTAAGAGTTTTATTTGTGGGAAATTCCTTTTACGAGTTTTACTTGTTTTTGAAGAAAACAAAAAACCTAACTTGATTTGCAAGTATCTCATCCTATAAATATGACTCGAAATTCTGTTTTTAAAAACACACAAGCAGCGACTATCTCTAGGTCTACTTTTCTTCTTCTTATATTTTGTGCGGCGTTTTGCTTCCATCCCTGTTGCTGAGTTCAAGAGTGGGTAACTCAGTCTTATCCTGGGCAAAAATACATATTTTGACCCATGCGATATACGCGTATACCATGCACCAAGTCCCTTTCCTACACGGATTTATTTTTGGGAGAATTTTTTCTTTAGGAATTTAATTCCAAAATTATTTTTTAAGAGTTTTATTTGTGGGAAATTCCTTTTACGAGTTTTACTTGTTTTTGAAGAAAACAAAAAACCTAACTTGATTTGCAAGTATCTCATCCTATAAATATGACTCGAAATTCTGTTTTAAAAACACACAAGCAGCGACTATCTCTAGGTCTACTTTTCTTCTTCTTATATTTTGTGCGGCGTTTTGCTTCCATCCCTGTTGCTGAGTTCAAGAGTGGGTAACTTGCGTTGTGCTGACTCAAGTTATATCGGGCAGTCTTATCCTGGGAAAAAATACATATTTTGACCCATGCGATATACGCGTATACCATGCACCAAGTCCCTTTCCTACACGGATTTATTTTTGGGAGAATTTTTTCTTTAGGAATTTAATTCCAAAATTATTTTTTAAGAGTTTTATTTGTGGGAAATTCCTTTTACGAGTTTTACTTGTTTTTGAAGAAAACAAAAAACCTAACTTGATTTGCAAGTATCTCATCCTATAAATATGACTCGAAATTCTGTTTTAAAAACACACAAGCAGCGACTATCTCTAGGTCTACTTTTCTTCTTCTTATATTTTGTGCGGCGTTTTGCTTCCATCCCTGTTGCTGAGTTCAAGAGAGGGTAACTCAGTCTTATCCTGGGCAAAAATACATATTTTGACCCATGCGATATACGCGTATACCATGCACCAAGTCCCTTTCCTACACGGATTTATTTTTGGGAGAATTTTTTCTTTAGGAATTTAATTCCAAAATTATTTTTTAAGAGTTTTATTTGTGGGAAATTCCTTTTACGAGTTTTACTTGTTTTTGAAGAAAACAAAAAACCTAACTTGATTTGCAAGTATCTCATCCTATAAATATGACTCGAAATTCTGTTTTAAAAACACACAAGCAGCGACTATCTCTAGGTCTACTTTTCTTCTTCTTATATTTTGTGCGGCGTTTTGCTTCCATCCCTGTTGCTGAGTTCAAGAGTGGGTAACTTGCGTTGTGCTAACTCAAGTTATATTGGGCAGTCTTATCCTGGGCAAAAATACATATTTTGACCCATGCGATATACGCGTATACCATGCACCAAGTCCCTTTCCTACACGGATTTATTTTTGGGAGAATTTTTTCTTTAGGAATTTAATTCCAAAATTATTTTTTAAGAGTTTTATTTGTGGGAAATTCCTTTTACGAGTTTTACTTGTTTTTGAAGAAAACAAAAAACCTAACTTGATTTGCAAGTATCTCATCCTATAAATATGACTCGAAATTCTGTTTTAAAAACACACAAGCAGCGACTATCTCTAGGTCTACTTTTCTTCTTCTTATATTTTGTGCGGCGTTTTGCTTCCATCCCTGTTGCTGAGTTCAAGAGTGGGTAACTCAGTCTTATCCTAGGCAAAAATACATATTTTGACCCATGCGATATACGTGTATACCATGCACCAAGTCCCTTTCCTACACGGATTTATTTTTGGGAGAATTTTTTCTTTAGGAATTTAATTCCAAAATTATTTTTTAAGAGTTTTATTTGTGGGAAATTCCTTTTACGAGTTTTACTTGTTTTTGAAGAAAACAAAAAACCTAACTTGATTTGCAAGTATCTCATCCTATAAATATGACTCGAAATTCTGTTTTAAAAACACACAAGCAGCGACTATCTCTAGGTCTACTTTTCTTCTTCTTATATTTTGTGCGGCGTTTTGCTTCCATCCCTGTTGCTGAGTTCAAGAGTGGGTAACTTGCGTTGTGCTAACTCAAGTTATATTGGGCAGTCTTATCCTGGGCAAAAATACATATTTTGACCCATGCGATATACGCGTATACAATGCACCAAGTCCCTTTCCTACACGGATTTATTTTTGGGAGAATTTTTTCTTTAGGAATTTAATTCCAAAATTATTTTTTAAGAGTTTTATTTGTGGGAAATTCCTTTTACGAGTTTTACTTGTTTTTGAAGAAAACAAAAAACCTAACTTGATTTGCAAGTATCTCATCCTATAAATATGACTCGAAATTCTGTTTTTAAAAACACACAAGCAGCGACTATCTCTAGGTCTACTTTTCTTCTTCTTATATTTTGTGCGGCGTTTTGCTTCCATCCCTGTTGCTGAGTTCAAGAGTGGGTAACTCAGTCTTATCCTGGGCAAAAATACATATTTTGACCCATGCGATATACGCGTATACCATGCACCAAGTCCCTTTCCTACACGGATTTATTTTTGGGAGAATTTTTTCTTTAGGAATTTAATTCCAAAATTATTTTTTAAGAGTTTTATTTGTGGGAAATTCCTTTTACGAGTTTTACTTGTTTTTGAAGAAAACAAAAAACCTAACTTGATTTGCAAGTATCTCATCCTATAAATATGACTCGAAATTCTGTTTTTAAAAACACACAAGCAGCGACTATCTCTAGGTCTACTTTTCTTCTTCTTATATTTTGTGCGGCGTTTTGCTTCCATCCCTGTTGCTGAGTTCAAGAGTGGGTAACTTGCGTTGTGCTAACTCAAGTTATATTGGGCAGTCTTATCCTGGGCAAAAATACATATTTTGACCCATGCGATATACGCGTATACAATGCACCAAGTCCCTTTCCTACACGGATTTATTTTTGGGAGAATTTTTTCTTTAGGAATTTAATTCCAAAATTATTTTTTAAGAGTTTTATTTGTGGGAAATTCCTTTTACGAGTTTTACTTGTTTTTGAAGAAAACAAAAAACCTAACTTGATTTGCAAGTATCTCATCCTATAAATATGACTCGAAATTCTGTTTTAAAAACACACAAGCAACGACTATCTCTAGGTCTACTTTTCTTCTTCTTATATTTTGTGCGGCGTTTTGCTTCCATCCCTGTTGCTGAGTTCAAGAGTGGGTAACTCAGTCTTATCCTGGGCAAAAATACATATTTTGACCCATGCGATATACGCGTATACCATGCACCAAGTCCCTTTCCTACACGGATTTATTTTTGGGAGAATTTTTTCTTTAGGAATTTAATTCCAAAATTATTTTTTAAGAGTTTTATTTGTGGGAAATTCCTTTTACGAGTTTTACTTGTTTTTGAAGAAAACAACAAACCTAACTTGATTTGCAAGTATCTCATCCTATAAATATGACTCGAAATTCTGTTTTAAAAACACACAAGCAGCGACTATCTCTAGGTCTACTTTTCTTCTTCTTATATTTTGTGCGGCGTTTTGCTTCCATCCCTGTTGCTGAGTTCAAGAGTGGGTAACTCAGTCTTATCCTGGGCAAAAATACATATTTTGACCCATGCGATATACGCGTATACCATGCACCAAGTCCCTTTACTACACGGATTTATTTTTGGGATATTTTTCCATTAGGAATTTAATTCCAAAATTATTTTTTAAGAGTTTTATTTGTGGGAAATTCCTTTTACGAGTTTTACTTGTTTTTGAAGAAAACAAAAAACCTAACTTGATTTGCAAGTATCTCATCCTATAAATATGACTCGAAATTCTGTTTTAAAAACACACAAGCAGCGACTATCTCTAGGTCTACTTTTCTTCTTCTTATATTTTGTGCGGCGTTTTGCTTCCATCCCTGTTGCTGAGTTCAAGAGTGGGTAACTTGCGTTATGCTAACTCAATTTATATCGGGCAGTCTTATCCTGGGCAAAAATACATATTTTGACCCATGCGATATACGCGTATACCATGCACCAAGTCCCTTTCCTACACGGATTTATTTTTGGGAGAATTTTTTCTTTAGGAATTTAATTCCAAAATTATTTTTTAAGAGTTTTATTTGTGGGAAATTCCTTTTACGAGTTTTACTTGTTTTTGAAGAAAACAAAAAACCTAACTTGATTTGCAAGTATCTCATCCTATAAATATGACTCGAAATTCTGTTTTAAAAACACACAAGCAGCGACTATCTCTAGGTCTACTTTTCTTCTTCTTATATTTTGTGCGGCGTTTTGTTTCCATCCCTGTTGCTGATTTCAAGAGTGGGTAACTCAGTCTTATCCTGCGCAAAAATACATATTTTGACCCATGCGATATACGCGTATACCATGCACCAAGTCCCTTTCCTACATGGATTTATTTTTGGGAGAATTTTTTCTTTAGGAATTTAATTCCAAAATTATTTTTTAAGAGTTTTATTTGTGGGAAATTCCTTTTACGAGTTTTACTTGTTTTTGAAGAAAACAAAAAACCTAACTTGATTTGCAAGTATCTCATCCTATAAATATGACTCGAAATTCTGTTTTAAAAACACACAAGCAGCGACTATCTCTAGGTCTACTTTTCTTCTTCTTATATTTTGTGCGGCGTTTTGCTTCCATCCCTGTTGCTGAGTTCAAGAGTGGGTAACTCAGTCTTATCCTGGGCAAAAATACATATTTTGACCCATGTGATATACGCGTATACCATGCACCAAGTCCCTTTCCTACACGGATTTATTTTTGGGAGAATTTTTTCTTTAGGAATTTAATTCCAAAATTATTTTTTAAAAGTTTTATTTGTGGGAAATTCCTTTTACGAGTTTTACTTGTTTTTGAAGAAAACAAAAAACCTAACTTGATTTGCAAGTATCTCATCCTATAAATATGACTCGAAATTCTGTTTTAAAAACACACAAGCAGCGACTATCTCTAGGTCTACTTTTCTTCTTCTTATATTTTGTGCGGCGTTTTGCTTCCATCCCTGTTGCTGAGTTCAAGAGTGGGTAACTCAGTCTTATCCTAGGCAAAAATACATATTTTGACCCATGCGATATACGTGTATACCATGCACCAAGTCCCTTTCCTACACGGATTTATTTTTGGGAGAATTTTTTCTTTAGGAATTTAATTCCAAAATTATTTTTTAAGAGTTTTATTTGTGGGAAATTCCTTTTACGAGTTTTACTTGTTTTTGAAGAAAACAAAAAACCTAACTTGATTTGCAAGTATCTCATCCTATAAATATGACTCGAAATTCTGTTTTAAAAACACACAAGCAGCGACTATCTCTAGGTCTACTTTTCTTCTTCTTATATTTTGTGCGGCGTTTTGCTTCCATCCCTGTTGCTGAGTTCAAGAGTGGGTAACTTGCGTTGTGCTAACTCAAGTTATATTGGGCAGTCTTATCCTGGGCAAAAATACATATTTTGACCCATGCGATATACGCGTATACAATGCACCAAGTCCCTTTCCTACACGGATTTATTTTTGGGAGAATTTTTTCTTTAGGAATTTAATTCCAAAATTATTTTTTAAGAGTTTTATTTGTGGGAAATTCCTTTTACGAGTTTTACTTGTTTTTGAAGAAAACAAAAAACCTAACTTGATTTGCAAGTATCTCATCCTATAAATATGACTCGAAATTCTGTTTTAAAAACACACAAGCAGCGACTATCTCTAGGTCTACTTTTCTTCTTCTTATATTTTGTGCGGCGTTTTGCTTCCATCCCTGTTGCTGAGTTCAAGAGTGGGTAACTTGCGTTGTGCTGACTCAAGTTATATCGGGCAGTCTTATCCTGGGAAAAAATACATATTTTGACCCATGCGATATACGCGTATACCATGCACCAAGTCCCTTTCCTACACGGATTTATTTTTGGGAGAATTTTTTCTTTAGGAATTTAATTCCAAAATTATTTTTTAAGAGTTTTATTTGTGGGAAATTCCTTTTACGAGTTTTACTTGTTTTTGAAGAAAACAAAAAACCTAACTTGATTTGCAAGTATCTCATCCTATAAATATGACTCGAAATTCTGTTTTAAAAACACACAAGCAGCGACTATCTCTAGGTCTACTTTTCTTCTTCTTATATTTTGTGCGGCGTTTTGCTTCCATCCCTGTTGCTGAGTTCAAGAGTGGGTAACTTGCGTTGTGCTAACTCAAGTTATATCGGGCAGTCTTATCCTGGGCAAAAAATACATATTTTGACCCATGCGATATACGCGTATACCATGCACCAAGTCCCTTTCCTACACGGATTTATTTTTGGGAGAATTTTTTCTTTAGGAATTTAATTCCAAAATTATTTTTTAAGAGTTTTATTTGTGGGAAATTCCTTTTACGAGTTTTACTTGTTTTTGAAGAAAACAAAAAACCTAACTTGATTTGCAAGTATCTCATCCTATAAATATGACTCGAAATTCTGTTTTAAAAACACACAAGCAGCGACTATCTCTAGGTCTACTTTTCTTCTTCTTATATTTTGTGCGGCGTTTTGCTTCCATCCCTGTTGCTGAGTTCAAGAGTGGGTAACTTGCGTTGTGCTGACTCAAGTTATATCGGGCAGTCTTATCCTGGGCAAAAATACATATTTTGACCCATGCGATATACGCGTATACCATGCACCAAGTCCCTTTCCTACACGAATTTATTTTTGGGAGAATTTTTTCTTTAGGAATTTAATTCCAAAATTATTTTTTAAGAGTTTTATTTGTGGAAAATTCCTTTTACGAGTTTTACTTGTTTTTGAAGAAAACAAAAAACCTAACTTGATTTGCAAGTATCTCATCCTATAAATATGACTCGAAATTCTGTTTTAAAAACACACAAGCAGCGACTATCTCTAGGTCTACTTTTCTTCTTCTTATATTTTGTGCGGCGTTTTGGTTCCATCCCTGTTGCTGAGTTCAAGAGTGGGTAACTCAGTCTTATCCTGAGCAAAAATACATATTTTGACCCATGCGATATACGTGTATACCATGCACCAAGTCCCTTTCCTACACGGATTTATTTTTGGGAGAATTTTTTCTTTAGGAATTTAATTCCAAAATTATTTTTTAAGAGTTTTATTTGTGGGAAATTCCTTTTACGAGTTTTACTTGTTTTTGAAGAAAACAAAAAACCTAACTTGATTTGCAAGTATCTCATCCTATAAATATGACTCGAAATTGTCAAAAATACATATTTTGACCCATGCGATATACGCGTATACCATGCACCAAGTCCCTTTCCTACACGGATTTATTTTTGGGAGAATTTTTTCTTTAGGAATTTAATTCCAAAATTATTTTTTAAGAGTTTTATTTGTGGGAAATTCCTTTTACGAGTTTTACTTGTTTTTGAAGAAAACAAAAAACCTAACTTGATTTGCAAGTATCTCATTCTATAAATATGACTCGAAATTGTCAAAAATACATATTTTGACCCATGCGATATACGCGTATACCATGCACCAAGTCCCTTTCCTACACGGATTTATTTTTGGGAGAATTTTTTCTTTAGGAATTTAATTCCAAAATTATTTTTTAAGAGTTTTATTTGTGGGAAATTCCTTTTACGAGTTTTACTTGTTTTTGAAGAAAACAAAAAACCTAACTTGATTTGCAAGTATCTCATCCTATAAATATGACTCGAAATTGTCAAAAATACATATTTTGACCCATGCGATATACGCGTATACCATGCACCAAGTCCCTTTCCTACACGGATTTATTTTTGGGAGAATTTTTTCTTTAGGAATTTAATTCCAAAATTATTTTTTAAGAGTTTTATTTGTGGGAAATTCCTTTTACGAGTTTTACTTTTTTTTGAAGAAAACAAAAAACCTAACTTGATTTGCAAGTATCTCATCCTATAAATATGACTCGAAATTCTGTTTTAAAAACACACAAGCAGCGACTATCTCTAGGTCTACTTTTCTTCTTCTTATATTTTGTGCGGCGTTTTGCTTCCATCCCTGTTGCTGAGTTCAAGAGTGGGTAACTCAGTCTTATCCTGGGCAAAAATACATATTTTGACCCATGCGATATACGCGTATACCATGCACCAAGTCCCTTTCCTACACGGATTTATTTTTGGGAGAATTTTTTCTTTAGGAATTTAATTCCAAAATTATTTTTTAAGAGATTTATTTGTGGGAAATTCCTTTTACGAGTTTTACTTGTTTTTGAAGAAAACAAAAAACCTAACTTGATTTGCAAGTATCTCATCCTATAAATATGACTCGAAATTCTGTTTTAAAAACACACAAGCAGCGACTATCTCTAGGTCTACTTTTCTTCTTCTTATATTTTGTGCGGCGTTTTGCTTCCATCCCTGTTGCTGAGTTCAAGAGTGGGTAACTCAGTCTTATCCTAGGCAAAAATACATATTTTGACCCATGCGATATACGTGTATACCATGCACCAAGTCCCTTTCCTACACGGATTTATTTTTGGGAGAATTTTTTCTTTAGGAATTTAATTCCAAAATTATTTTTTAAGAGTTTTATTTGTGGGAAATTCCTTTTACGAGTTTTACTTGTTTTTGAAGAAAACAAAAAACCTAACTTGATTTGCAAGTATCTCATCCTATAAATATGACTCGAAATTCTGTTTTAAAAACACACAAGCAGCGACTATCTCTAGGTCTACTTTTCTTCTTCTTATATTTTGTGCGGCGTTTTGCTTCCATCCCTGTTGCTGAGTTCAAGAGTGGGTAACTTGCGTTGTGCTAACTCAAGTTATATTGGGCAGTCTTATCCTGGGCAAAAATACATATTTTGACCCATGCGATATACGCGTATACAATGCACCAAGTCCCTTTCCTACACGGATTTATTTTTGGGAGAATTTTTTCTTTAGGAATTTAATTCCAAAATTATTTTTTAAGAGTTTTATTTGTGGGAAATTCCTTTTACGAGTTTTACTTGTTTTTGAAGAAAACAAAAAACCTAACTTGATTTGCAAGTATCTCATCCTATAAATATGACTCGAAATTCTGTTTTTAAAAACACACAAGCAGCGACTATCTCTAGGTCTACTTTTCTTCTTCTTATATTTTGTGCGGCGTTTTGCTTCCATCCCTGTTGCTGAGTTCAAGAGTGGGTAACTCAGTCTTATCCTGGGCAAAAATACATATTTTGACCCATGCGATATACGCGTATACCATGCACCAAGTCCCTTTCCTACACGGATTTATTTTTGGGAGAATTTTTTCTTTAGGAATTTAATTCCAAAATTATTTTTTAAGAGTTTTATTTGTGGGAAATTCCTTTTACGAGTTTTACTTGTTTTTGAAGAAAACAAAAAACCTAACTTGATTTGCAAGTATCTCATCCTATAAATATGACTCGAAATTCTGTTTTAAAAACACACAAGCAGCGACTATCTCTAGGTCTACTTTTCTTCTTCTTATATTTTGTGCGGCGTTTTGCTTCCATCCCTGTTGCTGAGTTCAAGAGTGGGTAACTTGCGTTGTGCTAACTCAAGTTATATCGGGCAGTCTTATCCTGGGCAAAAAATACATATTTTGACCCATGCGATATACGCGTATACCATGCACCAAGTCCCTTTCCTACACGGATTTATTTTTGGGAGAATTTTTTCTTTAGGAATTTAATTCCAAAATTATTTTTTAAGAGTTTTATTTGTGGGAAATTCCTTTTACGAGTTTTACTTGTTTTTGAAGAAAACAAAAAACCTAACTTGATTTGCAAGTATCTCATCCTATAAATATGACTCGAAATTCTGTTTTAAAAACACACAAGCAGCGACTATCTCTAGGTCTACTTTTCTTCTTCTTATATTTTGTGCGGCGTTTTGCTTCCATCCCTGTTGCTGAGTTCAAGAGTGGGTAACTTGCGTTGTGCTGACTCAAGTTATATCGGGCAGTCTTATCCTGGGCAAAAATACATATTTTGACCCATGCGATATACGCGTATACCATGCACCAAGTCCCTTTCCTACACAGATTTATTTTTGGGAGAATTTTTTCTTTAGGAATTTAATTCCAAAATCATTTTTTAAGAGTTTTATTTGTGGGAAATTCCTTTTACGAGTTTTACTTGTTTTTGAAGAAAACAAAAAACCTAACTTGATTTGCAAGTATCTCATCCTATAAATATGACTCGAAATTCTGTTTTAAAAACACACAAGCATCGACTATCTCTAGGTCTACTTTTCTTCTTCTTATATTTTGTGCGGCGTTTTGCTTCAGTCCCTGTTGCTGAGTTCAAGAGTGGGTAACTCAGTCTTATCCTGGGCAAAAATACATATTTTGACCCATGCGATATACGCGTATACCATGCACCAAGTCCCTTTCTTACACGGATTTATTTTTGGGAGAATTTTTTCTTTAGGAATTTAATTCCAAAATTATTTTTTAAGAGTTTTATTTGTGGGAAATTCCTTTTACGAGTTTTACTTGTTTTTGAAGAAAACAAAAAAACCTAACTTGATTTGCAAGTATCTCATCCTATAAATATAACTCGAAATTCTGTTTTTAAAAAACAAAAATACATATTTTGACCCATGCGATATACGCGTATACCATGCACCAAGTCCCTTTCCTATTCGGATTTACTTTTTGGAGAATTTTTTCTTTAGGAATTTAATTCCAAAATTATTTTTTAAGAGTTTTATTTTTGGGAAATTCCTTTTACGAGTTTTACTTGTTTTTGAAGAAAACAAAAAAAAACCTAACTTGATTTGCAAGTATCTCATCCTATAAATATGACTCGAAATTCTGTTTTTAAAAAACACACAAGCAGCGACTATCTCTAGGTCTACTTTTCTTCTTCTTCTTATATTTTGTGCGGCGTTTTGCTTCCATCCCTGTTGCTGTGTTCAAGAGTGGGTAACTTGCGTTGTGCTAACTCAAGTTATATCGGGCAGTCTTATCCTGGACACATCTTCGCACGTTGGGGTTTAGCATTACTTCAGAGTATACCCGCGAACTAATGTGTTAAGGACAACTTGTTGAACCTGTGATTCTGCCCTCATCAATTTGTTCGTGGTAGAGTTGTTTGATACTGTTCTTTATATTTATTGTTTGATACATCTGACGTTTCTTCAATTGTTGCAAGATTCCAACATATGATGGGAAAGATGTAGTCGTGCAAAATTTACAGCAGATTTGCTTGCGTAAAGTTTCTAATGAAGTTGGGAAACCATGGATTTGGTGGGAGTATGTAACTGATTTTGCAATTTGCTGTCTAATGAAAGAACAAAATACACCAAGGAATGTGCAGATCAAGTTATCCAGTCATTGGGACGAAACCGTAGGTTTTAATTATATCAATTTTCAAATTAACCCTCGGTTTTGTTTATAACATTTTTTTACGCGGAGAGCAGAACCCCATTGTGGAAAACTAAAGAGGAGCTCCACTATATAATCATACACTTATGTATGAATTGTAAAACGTGGGTGGAGCGGGTGGGCAAAAATACATATTTTGACCCATGCGATATACGCCTATACCATGCACCAAGTCCCTTTCCTACACGGATTTATTTTTGGGAGAATTTTTTCTTTAGGAATTTAATTCCAAAATTATTTTTTAAGAGTTTTATTTGTGGGAAATTCCTTTTACGAGTTTTACTTGTTTTTGAAGAAAACAAAAAACCTAACTTGATTTGCAAGTATCTCATCCTATAAATATGACTCGAAATTCTGTTTTAAAAACACACAAGCAGCGACTATCTCTAGGTCTACTTTTCTTCTTCTTCTTCTTATATTTTGTGCGGCGTTTTGCTTCCATCCCTGTTGCTGAGTTCAAGAGTGGGTAACTTGCGTTGTGCTAACTAAGGTTATATCGGGCAGTCTTATCCTGGACACATCTTCGCACGTTGGGGTTTAGCATTACTTCAGAGTATACCCGCGAATTAATGTGTTAAGGACAGCTTGTTGAACCTGTGATTCTGCCCTCATCAATTTGTTCGTGGTAGAGTTGTTTGATACTGTTCTTTATATTTATTGTTTGATACATCTGACGTTTCTTCAATTGTTGCAAGATTCCAACATATGATGGGAAAGATGTAGTCGTGCAAAATTTACAGCAGATTTGCTTGCGTAAAGTTTCTAATGAAGTTGGGAAACCATGGATTTGGTGGGAGTATGTAACTGATTTTGCAATTTGCTGTCCAATGAAAGAACAAAATACACCAAGGAATGTGCAAATCAAGTTATCCAGTCATTGGGACGAAACCGTAGGTTTTAATTATATCAATTTTCAAATTAACCCTCGGTTTTGTTTATAACATTTTTTTACGCGGAGAGCAGAACCCCATTGTGGAAAACTAAAGAGGAGCTCCACTATATAATCATACACTTATGTATGAATTGTAAAACGTGGGTGGAGCGGGTGGGCAAAAATACATATTTTGACCCATGCGATATACGCCTATACCATGCACCAAGTCCCTTTCCTACACGGATTTATTTTTGGGAGAATTTTTTCTTTAGGAATTTAATTCCAAAATTATTTTTTAAGAGTTTTATTTGTGGGAAATTCCTTTTACGAGTTTTACTTGTTTTTTAAGAAAACAAAAAACCTAACTTGATTTGCAAGTATCTCATCCTATAAATATGACTCGAAATTCTGTTTTAAAAACACACAAGCAGCGACTATCTCTAGGTCTACTTTTCTTCTTCTTATATTTTGTGCGGCGTTTTGCTTCCATCCCTGTTGCTGAGTTCAAGAGTGGGTAACTTGCATTGTGCTAACTCAAGTTATATCGGGCAGTCTTATCCTAGGCAAAAATACATATTTTGACCCATGCGATATACGCGTATATCATGCACCAAGTCCCTTTCCTACACGTATTTATTTTTGGGAGAATTTTTTCTTTAGGAATTTAATTCCAAAATTATTTTTTAAGAGTTTTATTTGTGGGAAATTCCTTTTACGAGTTTTACTTGTTTTTGAAGAAAACAAAAAACCTAACTTGATTTGCAAGTATCTCATCCTATAAATATGACTCGAAATTCTGTTTTAAAAACACACAAGCAGCGACTATCTCTAGGTCTATTTTTTCTTCTTCTTCTTATATTTTGTGCGGCGTTTTGCTTCCATCCCTGTTGCTGAGTTCAAGAGTGGGTAACTTGCGTTGCGTTGTGCTAACTTGGGTTAAAAATACATATTTTAACCCATGCGATATACGCGTATACCATGCACCAAGTCCCTTTCCTACACGGATTTATTTTTGGGAGAATTTTTTCTTTAGGAATTTAATTCCAAAATTATTTTTTAAGAGTTTTATTTGTGGGAAATTCCTTTTACGAGTTTTACTTGTTTTTGAAGAAAACAAAAAACCTAACTTGATTTGCAAGTATCTCATCGTATAAATATGACTCGACATTCTGTTTTAAAAACACACAAGCAGCGACTATCTCTAGGTCTACTTTTCTTCTTCTTATATTTTGTGCGGCGTTTTGCTTCCATCCCTGTTGCTGAGTTCAAGAGTGGGTAACTTGCGTTGTGCTAACTCAAGTTATATCGGGCAGTCTTATCCTGGGCAAAAATACATATTTTGACCCATGCGATATACGCGTATACCATGCACCAAGTCCCTTTCCTACACAGATTTATTTTTGGGAGAATTTTTTCTTTAGGAATTTAATTCCAAAATCATTTTTTAAGAGTTTTATTTGTGGGAAATTCCTTTTACGAGTTTTACTTGTTTTTGAAGAAAACAAAAAACCTAACTTGATTTGCAAGTATCTCATCCTATAAATATGACTCGAAATTCTGTTTTAAAAACACACAAGCATCGACTATCTCTAGGTCTACTTTTCTTCTTCTTATATTTTGTGCGGCGTTTTGCTTCAGTCCCTGTTGCTGAGTTCAAGAGTGGGTAACTCAGTCTTATCCTGGGCAAAAATACATATTTTGACCCATGCGATATACGCGTATACCATGCACCAAGTCCCTTTCTTACACGGATTTATTTTTGGGAGAATTTTTTCTTTAGGAATTTAATTCCAAAATTATTTTTTAAGAGTTTTATTTGTGGAAAATTCCTTTTACGAGTTTTACTTGTTTTTGAAGAAAACAAAAAACCTAACTTGATTTGCAAGTATCTCATCCTATAAATATAACTCGAAATTTTGTTTTAAAAACACACAAGCAGCGACTATCTCTAGGTCTACTTTTCTTCTTCTTATATTTTGTGCGGCGTTTTGCTTCCATCCCTGTTGCTGAGTTCAAGAGTGGGTAACTTGCGTTGTGCTAACTCAAGTTATATCGGGCAGTCTTATCCTGGGCAAAAATACATATTTTGTCCCATGCGATATACGCGTATACCATGCCCCAAGTCCCTTTCCTACACGGATTTATTTTTGGGAGAATTTTTTCTTTAGGAATTTAATTCCAAAATTATTTTTTAAGAGTTTTATTTGTGGGAAATTCCTTTTACGAGTTTTACTTGTTTTTGAAGAAAACAAAAAACCTAACTTGATTTGCAAGTATCTCATCCTATAAATATGACTCGAAATTCTGTTTTAAAAACATAAAAGCAGCGACTATCTCTAGGTCTACTTTTCTTCTTCTTCTTATATTGTGTGCGGCGTTTTGCTTCCATCCCTGTTGCTGAGTTCAAGAGTGGGTAACTTGCGTTGTGCTAACTCAAGTTATATCGGGCAGTCTTATCCTGGGCAAAAATACATATTTTGACCCATGCGATATACGCGTATACCATGCCCCAAGTCCCTTTCCTACACGGATTTATTTTTGGGAGAATTTTTTCTTTAGGAATTTAATTCCAAAATTATTTTTTAAGAGTTTTATTTGTGGGAAATTCCTTTTACGAGTTTTACTTGTTTTTGAAGAAAACAAAAAACCTAACTTGATTTGCAAGTATCTCATCCTATAAATATGACTCGAAATTCTGTTTTAAAAACATACAAGCAGCGACTATCTCTATGTATACTTTTCTTCTTCTTCTTATATTTTGTGCGGCGTTTTGCTTCCATCCCTGTTGCTGAGTTCAAGAGTGGGTAACTTGCGTTGTGCTAACTCAAGTTATATCGGGCAGTCTTATCCTGGGCAAAAATACATATTTTGACCCATGCGATATACGCGTATACCATGCCCCAAGTCCCTTTCCTACACGGATTTATTTTTGGGAGAATTTTTTCTTTAGGAATTTAATTCCAAAATTATTTTTTAAGAGTTTTATTTGTGGGAAATTCCTTTTACGAGTTTTACTTGTTTTTGAAGAAAACAAAAAACCTAACTTGATTTGCAAGTATCTCATCCTATAAATATGACTCGAAATTCTGTTTTAAAAACACACAAGCAGCGACTATCTCTAGGTCTACTTTTCTTCTTCTTATATTTTGTGCGGCGTTTTGCTTCCATCCCTGTTGCTGAGTTCAAGAGTGGGTAACTTGCGTTGTGCTGACTCAAGTTATATCGGGCAGTCTTATCCTGGGAAAAAATACATATTTTGACCCATGCGATATACGCGTATACCATGCACCAAGTCCCTTTCCTACACGGATTTATTTTTGGGAGAATTTTTTCTTTAGGAATTTAATTCCAAAATTATTTTTTAAGAGTTTTATTTGTGGGAAATTCCTTTTACGAGTTTTACTTGTTTTTGAAGAAAACAAAAAACCTAACTTGATTTGCAAGTATCTCATCCTATAAATATGACTCGAAATTCTGTTTTAAAAACACACAAGCAGCGACTATCTCTAGGTCTACTTTTCTTCTTCTTATATTTTGTGCGGCGTTTTGCTTCCATCCCTGTTGCTGAGTTCAAGAGTGGGTAACTTGCGTTGTGCTAACTCAAGTTATATCGGGCAGTCTTATCCTGGGCAAAAAATACATATTTTGACCCATGCGATATACGCGTATACCATGCACCAAGTCCCTTTCCTACACGGATTTATTTTTGGGAGAATTTTTTCTTTAGGAATTTAATTCCAAAATTATTTTTTAAGAGTTTTATTTGTGGGAAATTCCTTTTACGAGTTTTACTTGTTTTTGAAGAAAACAAAAAACCTAACTTGATTTGCAAGTATCTCATCCTATAAATATGACTCGAAATTCTGTTTTAAAAACACACAAGCAGCGACTATCTCTAGGTCTACTTTTCTTCTTCTTATATTTTGTGCGGCGTTTTGCTTCCATCCCTGTTGCTGAGTTCAAGAGTGGGTAACTTGCGTTGTGCTGACTCAAGTTATATCGGGCAGTCTTATCCTGGGCAAAAATACATATTTTGACCCATGCGATATACGCGTAT